>NW_012098544.1:253333-256628 GCF_000951045.1 Mandrillus leucophaeus | reverse complement strand
CTTTGCTCCGGTTCCCAACAAGTTCCCCATCTCCATCTGAGACCACCTCAGCCTGGACTTTATTGTCAATACAGCAATCAGCATTTTGGGCAAACTCATTCGACAAGTCTAGAAAGTTCCAAACTTTCCCACATTTTCCTGTCCTCTTCTGATCCCTTCAAACTGTTCCAACCTCTGCCAGTTACCCAGTTCCAAAGCTGCTTCCACATTTTCGGGTATCTTTTCAGGAGCGCTCTAGTCTACTGGTATCAATTTACTATATTAGTCCATTTTCATGCTGCTGATAAAGACATACCTGAGACTGAACAATTTACAAAATAAAGAGTTTTAATGGGCTTACAGTTCCACATGGCAGGGAAGGCCTCACAATCATGGCACGAGGTGAAAGGCATGTCTTCTCACATGACAGCAGACAAGAGAAGAGAGTTTGTGCAGAGAAACTCCCGTTTTAAAAACCATCATATCCCACAACACTTACTCACTATCACAAGAATAGCACGAGAAAGGCCCACCCCCATGGTTCAATGACCTCCTACCAGGTTCCTCCAACCACACATGGGAATTGTGGGAGTTACAATTCAAGATGAGATCTGAGTGGGGACACAGCCAAACCGTATCAGTTACGTTTATATAAAGTTCAAAAACAGGCAAAAATAATTTATGGTGATAAGAGGACAGAATAGTGATTACTTTGAGAGGATAAGAGACACTGACTGGAGGGGGCCAAGAGAGCCTTTTCGAACACTAAAAATGTTCTACATCTGGATTTGAGTGATGACTACATAGATATCTACAAATATAAAAATTCTATACATTTAAATTTTGCAGTTTTCAATAAAAATTTAAAGATACCTTCTCTAAACAAATTTTTAATTTTTTTTAATTTTTTTATTTTTTAGACAGTGTTGCACTCTGTTCCCCAAGCTAGAGTACAGTGGCACGATCACAGCTCACTGCAGCCTTTACCTCTTGGGCTCAAGCAATCCTCCCACCAGCCTTGCAAGTAGCTAGGACTACAGATGCTCACACCCAAACCTGGCTAAATTTTTTTCTTACTTTTGTAGAGGCCGTCTCTTGCTATATCGCCCAGGCTGCTCTCTAACTCCTACCCTCAAGCCATCCTCCCACCTTATCCTCCCAAAGTGCAGGACTACAAGCATGAGCCACCATGCTCAGACTAAACATTTTTTTCTTAAAAAATTGGTAAGCTTTTTAGTTGGGTCCACAACAGGAATTAATCAAAAGGAAAAAAAAAAAAAGTAAAGTCTTATATACAAAGATCTTTATTGCCGAATTTACAATAGCAGAACACATACACACCTGGAAATAACATTTAATAAATGAATGCCATGCCAACCCTGGATTTCTCTAATGTGAGAGAAATGAATATTTGGCATCTGTCTGATACTAGCAGCCAAACTTAATGCTGATTAATTAACCTAAAGAAGCCATCTGCCCTGAGGGAAAAGCATGATCACTGACACCAAAGCAAAAAAGGGCTAAAGTATTCAAGGCTGAAAGAGGAAAGACACAAAAGCAAGAGACGAGATGAGAAGTAGGCAAAAGTCAAATTATGCAATACCTCACAGGCCTTTTTTTTTTTTTTTTTAAAGAATATAGCTAAGAAATGAAAAAAAATAAAAAATAAAAGTAATTGATTTGCTTGGGCAGCAGAATTACTGGGAGACAGGGGTTGTACACTAAATATTCTAAATGTTTCTAAAAATGGAAATATATTATTCAAGAGCATGTAGTACTTGCAAATGATCAAACATTTCCAAAGAAAACTGCCCAGCCCTATTAATAAAATATTTCTGCAATACAGCTGGAATAATTAAAAGGTACACAGCATATTACAATCTTTGTTGTATCTATTATTTGAGTTGATCTACATACTAACATGATATGAAAATATGTGCTAAAGTTTTTGGAAGAAAAGGATGATTTATTTATTATTATTTTTTTTTTTTGAGACGAAGTCTCTCCTTGTTGCCCAGGCTGGAATGCAGCGGCACAATCTCGGCTCACTGCAACCTTTGGCTCCCGGGTTCAAATGATTCCTGCCTCAGCTTCCCAAGTAGCTGGGATTACAGGCACACACTACCACACCCGGCTAAATTTTGTATTTTTAGTAGAGACGGGGTTTCACCATGTTGGCCAGGCTGGTCTCGAACTCCTTACCTCAAGCAATCCACCTGCCTTGGCCTCCCAAAGTGCTAGGATTACAGGCGTGAGCCACTGCGCCCGGCCAGGATGATTCTTCTAAAGAAAAAAAATGTTTTGAGAAACATCCATTCTTTTAAACATTTCCACGTATTTTCACTGCTTGTTTTATTCAACTGGTTGTTTGAACAAAAGTAAAGATTATCCATACCACTTTCATGTCCAATTCAGCAATCATTACTTACAATTTCAGGAATAAGAAACAAGAGAACCAGTGTTTTAACAGTTTTTTTTAGCTGATAATTTAAACATACAGAAAAAGCAACTATTAACAATCAAAAAATAAATGAAAAACAGACCACAAGAGTAAGCATTCCTTTCCCTTCAGAGAGATTTTACCTTCAGAGAGAGAGTTTTCTATGCTGTCTTACAGCATTCTACTATTGTTACATATACATAAGAAAAATACCAAGGCAACCCTACATTGTTTCTGTTACAGAAACTTTATACAGTTAAGAGGAAAAATAAACATGAAGAACAAACATATAAAAGCACTCTACCTCACCAAATGGAACAAATGATTTTTCTTTTTTTTCTTTTTTTTTTTCTTTGAGACAATCTCGCTCTGCCACCCAGGCCAGAGTGCAGTGGCACGACCTCACAAACCCCGCCTCCCGGTTTAAGTGATTCTCCTGCCTCAATCTCCTGAGTAGCTGAGATTACGGGCATTCGCCATCACACTCAGCTAATTTTTGTATTTAGTAGAGACACAGTTTCACCATGTTGGCCAAGCTGGTCTCGAACTCCTGGGCTCAAGTTATCTGCCCATCTCAGCCTCCCAAAGCGCTGGGATTACAGGAGTGAGCCATCAGGCCTGGCGGAATAAATTTTTTTTTTTCTGAGACGGAGTCTTGCTCTGTTACCCACACCAGAGTGGAATGGCGTGATCTTGGCTCACTGTAACCTCCACCTCCCAGGTTCAAGCCATTCTCCTGCCTCAGTCTCCCAGGTAGCTGGGACTACAGCCATGCGCCACCACAGTGGGCTAATTTTTTTATATTTTTAGTAGAGATGGGGTTTCACCATGCTGGCCAGGCTGGTCTCAAACTCCTAGACTCAAGTGCTCCACACA
>NW_012098544.1:250548-252048 GCF_000951045.1 Mandrillus leucophaeus | reverse complement strand
AGAGAGAGAGAGAGAGAGAGAGAGAAAGAGGAATGATATGAAGGTAGAAAAATACAAAGGGTAAATAAGAATTAGAGATTGGTTTGGTGAGAGTGGACAGCTCCTATAAAGAAACAGTGCTGGCCCCAGAAAAACAGATTTGAGCAGACTATTAGAAGGCTATGAATTCTGACCTATATTCTGAAGATAACAGTTATCACTGGTTTCCGAAAAGTGAAGGATGTTTGAAGCATGATTCTAAGGTTTAGGAAGACATACTAACTAGAGAGAAAAACCAAGCAGAAAATCCAATTAAAGGCCCATGAGTAGTTCAAAGATAAAAATGGCTGACAAAAATCGGCCAATGTTGTTACGTGCATAGAGATAACACCAAAGTTTGTGTCTGGGCAATTGAAAGCATGGTAATGTCACCAAAACAAAGTCAGCATATGGAATCAGTTTTGAAAGGAAGACTATCATTTCTATCTTCACTAGAGTTTAAGGTGAGGATCAGCAAGACATAAAGTTGCCTTAAATCTTTAAATGTCATATTTAGCCTTGTCGTCTTCCTAACATCACAGTATTTATAGAGAATTTGTTAAAGGTTCAGTGATTTTTAAAGTTCCCTTCAATTTTACTTATCAATGAAATAATCATTTAATTTTCTAGTGCAGATGAAGAACATTTGGTATTTTTCCATATTATAAATTCTAAAAATTATTAAACCATGATTTTTAAAATGAACTGTATCTGTATTCACTAAGTCAAGTCTTCCTGACAAGTGATTTATAATAATCACATCATATATACCTTCAGCTTTGAAAAACACAATGGTGAAAAAGTAAAGTAAGACAAAATAAAAGCACAAAGCAATGAAAAGGTAAAACTCTAGAAGAATTTTGAAAAATGAATATAGGCCGGGTGCGGTGGCTCACACTTGCAATTCCAGCACTTTGGGAGGCCGAGGCAGGTGAATCACTTGAGGTCAGGAGTTCGACACCAGCCTGGTCAACATGGTGAAACTCCGTCTCTACTAAAAGTACAGGCCCGGCGCGGTGGCTCATGCCTGTAATCCCAGCACTTTGGGAGGCCGAGGCGGGTGGATCACAATGTCAGGAGTTCAAGACCAACCTGGTCAAGATGATGAAACCCTGCCTCTACTAAAAATACAAAAAGTAGCCGGGCGTGGTGGTGGGTGCTTGTAATCCCAGCTACTGGGGAGGATGAGACAGAGAATTGCTTGAACCCGGCAGGCGGAGGTTGCAATGAGCCAAGATCGTGCCACTGCACTCCAGCCTGGGTGACAGGGTGAGACTCCGTCTCAACAAAAAAAGAAAAAAAAAATACATATATATACATACACAAAAATTAGCTGGGCATGGTGGCACACACTGTAGTCCCAGCTACTAGGGAGGCTGAGGCACAAGAATCACTTGAACCTGGGAGGCAGAGGTTGCAGTGAGCCAAGATCGTGCCACTGCACTCCAGCCTGGGCAACAGAGTGAGACTCTGTCTCAAAAA
>NW_012098544.1:239046-239878 GCF_000951045.1 Mandrillus leucophaeus | reverse complement strand
ACACATCTCAGCCTCCCAAAGTGCTGGGATTACACGAGCCACCGGCGCCTGGCCTCAACAAGACACTTTGTCTTGTCTTGCTCAACAAGAACTGATGGTTCCTGACAGATGAACAAGAGGACAACAAGTAGCAAAATGTGAAAGTGTTACAGTTCTCACACTCAAAAAAGAGAAAAAGAACATTACAGCTAGATCATTGCATCTAGTTATATGATAAGCCCTCCAGGTTTCCTCTAAACCATTACGTTGTTCTGTATCCACATTCAAGGCCTCCAAAGATTAATTTGCATTATCAAGAGATTCGAAAAGACAAACTAAATTTCAGCAGTAAAACCTGTAAGAGATTCATTTTTTAGTAGATGATAGAACTCAATGGTAAACACTGGCCAGGTGCAATGGCTCATCCCTGTAATCCTAGCACTCTGGGAGGCCAACGCAGGCAGATCACCTGAGATTAGGAGCTTGGCCAACATGGTGAAACCCTGTCTCTATTAAAAATACAAAAATTTGCCAGCCATGGTGGCAGGAACCTGTAATCCCAGCTACTTGGGAGGCTGAGGCAGGAGGATCCCTTGAACCTGGGAAGCAGAGGGTACAGTGATCCAAGATTGCGCCACTGCACTCCATCCTGGGTGACAGAGCAAGACTCCGTCTCAAGAAAAAAAAACTCAACGGTAAACATGACAATATTATTTTTGTTAATGATGTTAATACATCTAACAAGCATGGGGGAAAAAACTATATACAGACTTTAAATCATTGTTTAAATAATTTACAATGTAAGGCTGGGCACGGTGGCTCATGCCTATAATCCTAGCACTTTGGGAAGCCG
>NW_012098544.1:222037-237361 GCF_000951045.1 Mandrillus leucophaeus | reverse complement strand
AGAATCACTTGAACCTGGGAGGCAGAGGTTGCAGTGAGCCAAGATCGTGCCACTGCACTCCAGCCTGGGCAACAGAGTGAGACTCTGTCTCAAAAAAAAAAAAAAACAGTAAAGAAAAAAAACCAGAACCATGCAGTATCACTTAATATCTCTTTTATTATTTTCCTTTTTTTTTTAATTTTCTTAATTTAGAGACAGTTTCACTATATTGCCTAGGCTGATCTCAAACTCCTGGCCTCCAGCTATCCTCCCATCTTGGCCTCCCAAAGTGCTGGGATTACAGGCTTGAACTACCCTACCTGGGTCTCCTTCAGTATCTAACAAAACATTACACGTAAATTTTTTTTTTTTTTTTTTTTTTTTTGAGATGGAGTCTTGCTCTGTTGCCAGGCTGGAGTACAGTGGCGATCCTGGCTCACTGCAACCTCCGACTCCCGGGTTCATGCAATTCTCCTGCCTCAGACTACCAAGCAACTGGGATTACAGGCGCGTGCCACCACGCCCGGCTAATTTTTGTATTTTTAGTAGAGACGGAGTTTTACCATATTGGCCAGGCTGGTCTCGATCTCCTGACCTCGTGATCCGCCCGCCTCGGCCTCCCAAAGTGCTGGGATTACAGGCGTGAGCCACCGCGCCCCGCCAACATTACACGTAGGTTTCAAATTTTATTTAGTTGGACCTGAAAGCACTGCAGAAATCTGGACAAAAGATAATGCCTGGAAAAATAAGCACACATTTTAAAATGTAATACATGAGCCAACAGCTGAGTAGATCTGAACACTCTGCAACCTATGGTTATGGATATTAAAGACAATTCCCACAGATCACAATTTTCCCAAAGAAGTCTCAGAGTTTGTGGTCAAATTGAAAAGACAGTACCATTTATCAACCAGTGCACATTACTATCAAGTTGTGAATGGGATGCCTATTGAAGAACATCACTGACTTCACTCCCACAAGAACATAAAGTGTTTTAAAAAGAAAAGAACGAATATTATTGACAATTACCGAACAAAACTTTCTTCCTAGGTTATTTCTCCGTTTACTGTGTGACCTCGCTGAAGGCTGGAGTTTAGGCACACTGGTTTCCACGTGCTGAAGAAATCGTTATAGATGGTTTGTCATAAGTCTGACAAAGTAAGATTTTAAAAATGAGTACCTCTTAGCAACACTTACCCGTTTTGGAGGGACATTGAGCTGCTTTGCTCCCCACCCAAAGAAGGGTTAGGAAATTCTCCTTAACCTCATTCTTTCCTAATTTCTAGGGCTTCCTACCTAATCTAACGTGTATAATTATGATCAGGTGACTCCAAGTTCATCAGTTTGACTCCGAGAGCCCTTCTACGGTTTCTACGTCCTCAGCCCTGAACAAAACTCAGCTTCCTGAGCTTCTAACGGCGAATTTAACTTGTATGTTAATACAGAAGAAAGGTTACAAAACCTATCGAAATGGTTTTTTTTTAACCAAACATATTACAACTCAAGTCAAAAGTTCACAGCCCCAGCAACTCGCGTACGAATCTGAAGCAGGTCCAGACGATTAAAGTCACAGCCCCGGACTAGAAAACGGCAGGCGGGTGGGGGGAGGGGCGAGGGCGCGTCCCGAAGATGTCCACCCGCAGCACCGCACAGGCTGCCGCCTCCCCTCTTCTCGCGCTGGAGGTGAGAGCGCCCTTCCTCCTACCACGTCCTACCTTCCCGGCCTCGGATTACGCCACAGCTGGCAAAAGGTCTTTTTCAGGAGAAAACAGACAAGTCAGCCAGCGCGCCCCACACTCGACCTCCCAGCCTCGCAGGGGCGGCCGCCCGGGCTCTCACCCCGACGCAGCGCTCCAGGGGCTGACAAGGAGGCCGCAGGGTCGCGCTCCCCGGGGCAACGGCCCGAGGGCCTCGCGGAATCCCGGTGCAGAAGTTCGGACCCTCTGAGCAGCCTCCGCGCCCCCTCCGGCTCAGCTCCGAGCCTGCAGACGGCGCCCCCGGGGCTAACTCAGCGGGGAAGAGGAAGCAACGCAGCGACTAACAGGCTGTGTGGATGGACAGCGGACTGAAGTGGGGTGGGGGTGTGTCTGCCTGCTAGCAAGGCCGTCTCACCTTCCTGCTGCCGAGCTGGGCAGCTCCAGCTCACCTGAGGAGGGCTCCAGGACGCCACCGCGGCCGCCGTGATGGCCGTAACGGCACGAGGCCTGCGCTCTGCCGCCGACGCGTAGCTCTCGGGAGAGAGGCGGGGCACGCGCGGTGGGCAGGCGGATCCGCGCGGGCAGGAAACCCACTCTCGGCCCAATCTGATAGGTTCAGTCGCCCCCTTTCCCGGTCCCTGATGCGACAGCGGTCTGTGCCACACTGGGATTGGGCGGGCCCACATGTCAATCAAGCGCCGTGCGTGGTGTGAAGGGAGCGGAGGCTGCGCCGCGGAGCGAAGCGAGCTAGAGGGTGAGAAGCGCCGGGCCCGACCAGAACCGTCTTCGCTTTTCCCTGTGCGATTGCTCTGGCTGGTTACTTCGAGCCTTCCTTCTCAGCGCCGCAGGAGAGACTCCACAGCAAGAATGACTGTGTCCTGGGTTCAGCCCCCACTCTTCTGGGAGCTTCCCCCGGTTTCTGCACTTGAGGAATGTCTTCCCAGCGAAAGGTTCTTAGGAGCGGGGAGCGACAAAGAAAGAGAAAGAAAAGCAGACCTGAAAATTGGGACCTGGGAGAAATGTAAGACGTGCTTAATTTGAGGCACAGACCAAAAGAAGCTGAGGGCCCGCTAAAAGTGTCCTTGTGCTTGGGCAGCTTACTTACATTACATTCTTGGCGGCAGTAGTGTTATGAAGACCACCTTCGGAGCCAGGTCTGCCCATTCTTAGGGCTCCAGCCACTGGCTGAGGTATCAGTAAGTTGGTTCTTCCCCTCGCCGGTACCTGCCTCATTTCTTTTTTTTTTGAGACGAGTTTCGCTCTGTCGCCAGGGTGAAGTGCAGTGGCGCGATCTCGGCTCACTGCAACCTCCGCCTCCGGGTTCGAGATTCTCCTGCCTCAGCCTCCCGAGTAGCTGGGACTACAGGTGTGTACCACCACGCCCATCTATTTTTTTTTTTTTTTTTTCTTAGTAGAGACGGGGTTTCACCATGTTGGCCAGGATGGTCTCGATCTCTCGTCCTCGTGATCCGCCAGCCTTGGCCACCCGAAGTGCTGGGATTACAGGCGTGAGCCACCACGCTCAGCCGCCTCATTTCTTCTTAACCATCTTTGTGGCTCAGTTTAGAGTCGCTCCTCAGGGAAGTTTGCTGAGTTAGGTACCTTCTTTGGAGCATAGGTATTTTCTCCATCCGAGCTATTGAAATGGTTTGCCTGTATCACTACCTAGATTGTAAACTCCACTGAATCAGGAACCATGTCTGTTCAGTTTCTCCCTAGGGCCTTGTAGTAGGGTAGATGGTCAGTAAATACTGTTTAAGGCATTAATATTTATTTTAATCCTGGCCCTGGCTATAAGCCTCAAAAGTTTGCAGTTTTCTGCATTTAACTTCAAATTATTTGATTGGTAATGCATGCATGTGGTTAGCCTGTGCTGTAATTTAGATGTTTGTCCCCCTAAACCACCTGTTGAAACTTGATCCCCAATGTTGGAGGTAGGGACTAATGGGCAGTGTTGGGTCATGGAGGTGGTTCCTTCATGAATAGATTAACGTCCTCCCTGGGAAGGGGGTAACTCTTTATTTCCCTGAGAGATGGCTAAAAAGAACGTCGCACTTCCCTTCTTTTTCTTCCTCTCTGGCCATGTAATCTTTGCACACACCAGCTCTCCTTTGCCTTCTGCTGTGAGTATCAGCAGTCTTAAGCTCCCATCAGATGCAGATGCTCAGTCTTGAACTTTTCCAGACATCAGAACCATAAGCCAAATAAACCTTTTTTATTTATAAATTATCCAGCCTTGGGTATTCCTTTCTAGCAGCACTAAAGGGACTAAGACAACCTGCCATATGTAGGATCACAAGGTCAAGCACAAATTTATCTATCTATGCTGTACTATCCTCAGGCTGGCTGAGACAAGTAGACCATGAAACTTGGCAACAGCTACTCTATGTCTACATTCTGTTATTGGCATCCAAAGTGAATATTGGCGGTGGATTTTGAGTTTATTCTAAGGGTTTAAATAGCTTTGCATGTTTTATCATGACTGGTATGGACTGAATTGCATCCCCCCAAAAAATTCATATGCTGAAGCCCTCACTCCTAATGTGACTATATAAATGTCCCTCAACTTACAAAGGGGTTATGTTCCAATAAACCCATCATAAATTGAAAATACCATAAGTTGAAAAGATCGTAAGTCAAAAATGCATTTAATGCTTCTAACCTACCAAACATCATAGCTTAGTGTAGCCTACCTAAAACGTGCTCAGAATACTTACGTTAGCCTTCAGTTAGGCAAAATCATCTGACAGAAAGCTTATTTTTTAATAAAGTATTATTTCATATAATCTACTAAATAATGAAAAACTGGGTGGTTTTATGGGTACTCTTTAAAGTACAGATTCTAGAGTGCATATGGCTTTTGCACCACCATAAAGTCAAAAAAATCTTAAGTCAGGGACTATCTCTATTTGGGGCTAAGCCTTTAGGGAGGTAATAAAAATTAAATTAGATCATAAGGGTGGGGCCCTAATCCCATAAGATTAATGTCCTTATAGAAAGTGGCACCAGAGAGCTCTCTCCATTTGAGAACACAGCAAAACAGACATCTGCAAGCCAGTGAGAGAGCCCTCACCCAAAAGTGACCATGCCAGCACCCTCTTTTGGACCTCCCAACCTACAGAACTTTGAAAAAATAAACTTCTGTTGTGTAAGCCACCCAATCTAGTATTTTGTTAATGGCAGCCCAAGCTAATACAATGGTTTTGTTGATACATTTTATAAAGTTTACAGACTGAGATATTAATATTATATTCATTTTTGAAGAAACTTGTCCAGAGTTAAAACTATTGCTGCAAAATCACCCATCAAATTGTTAGCACAGCCTGACTCAATTTTAATTCTAATTACATACTTAACATCTGATGGAGGCAGAAGGTGTGAAATCAAATACAACAGGTAAAAGACAGAAATACAGTTCTTGCCTTCACGTAGCTTACCACCACCTTAAGTGGGGAAAATTAACCCAGAAAAAAATATGCTTAAGTCATACATTCAGATTTTTTTTTTTTTTTTTTTTTTTTTTTTTTTTGAGATGGAGTCTTGCTTTTTTGCCCCGGCTGGAGTACAGTGGCACCACGTCAGCTCACTGCAACCTCCACCTCCCGGGTTCAAGCAATTCTCCTGCGTCAGCCTCCCAAGTTGCTGGGACTACAGGCACACACCACCACACCTGGCTAATTTTTTGTAATTTTAGTGGAGACGGGTTTCACAATATTGGTCAGGCTGGTCTCAAACTCCTGACCTCAGGTGATCCACCCACCTCAGCCTCCCAAAGTGTTGGGATTACAGGCATGAGCCACAGCACCCAGCCACTTTATCTTAATTTTCCTTCTTTAATCTTTCTCATCACTCATTCTTACCAGGAACTCTGAAAAAAAAATTTAAGAAACCTCCAAAAATATATGCAAAAGAGGAGTCGAAGAAGAATAAGGAAATAGCAATGAAAAAGGAAAGCATAGACTGGAAGGGCAGATAGGCAGAAAGGCATTTATGAAATTGCACTTAGAAGGGATGCAATACATGTTTTCATGGGGTGGGAGCTGTCCCAGAGACTTCCTTTCACAGTCTGTCTACCCAGCTTCCAAATATAAACATGCACATGGCTGCTGCTTCCTCTCTTTCAGGGGAACTCAAACCAAAAACAGGAATCAGCCTTGCTAATTAGTGCTGAGTGGATCAGGGACTAACCAGAATCAGGCAACAAGAAAATGTAAGTCAAAACTTATGATCAGCCCTGGCAACAGAGCTAGACCCTGTCTCTACAAAATTTTTTTTAATCAGCTGGGCATAGTGGCATGCGCCTTTGGTCCTTGCTACTCAGGAGGCTGAGGCAGGAGGATCACTTGAGCCCGGGAGGTTGAAGCTGTAGTGAGCTGACGTGGTGCCACTGTACTCCAGCCTGGGCAAAAAAGCAAGACTCCATCTCAAAAAAAAAAAAAAAAAAAAATCTGAATAGTCCCAGCCACTCTGGAGGCTGAGGTGGGAGGATGGCTTGAGCCCAGGAATTTCAGGCTGCAATGAGCTATGATCACACCACGTCTCAAAAAAAAAACAAAATTTATCTAGGGACTACAGGTGGCGCTTTGGATATGGGCAGCCTGTCTACGATTAAAAACACGCAGGTGGCTTACTTTATCAATCCCAAATAAAAGAATTTGGGAACACAAGAAAGGGAAAAATAAGCCTCCATGTCAAGACCTTTCCCAGAAACCTGATAGTTTATAGTTAGAAATTGTTACAGAGAGTCCAGGTGCGGTGGCTTACGCTTGTAATCCCAGTACTTTGGGAGGCTGAAACTGGTGGATCATAAGGTCAGTAGTTCAAAACCAGCCTGGCCAAGATGGTGAAACTCCATCTCTACTAAAAATACAAAAAAAATTAGCCTGGCGTGGTGGTGTGCGCCTGTAATCCCAGCTACTTGGGAGGCTGAGGCAGAATAGCTTGAACCCAAAAGGCAGAGATTGCAGTAAGCCAAGATCGAGCCATTGCACTCCAGCCTGGGCAACAAAGCAAGACTCCATCTCAAAAAAAAAAAAAAAAAAAAAAAGTGCTCAAACCAGTGTCAGAGAATGAAATGTAAACAGATATTTGTTATTAGTTTAGTAAATACAAAAATAGATAGGTGCAAGGAGGACATTAAGCCACAGGGGAAAGGAGTTGTGTGGTCAGGTTAGTCAGGCAATTAACTAGAAAAAAGCTGTCCACATAGAGGAGCCTGCATAATAAAAAGGCATTAAACAACAGTAGAATATTGCTAGAGCAAAAGATAGCTAGAAATACAATCAATAACCAGGTTATGGAAGTCAAGCACATTACAGTTTATTCTATAGGCAATGAGAAGCCATCAAAGGGTGTTTTTGTTTTTGTTTTCAGCACTTTAAAGACGTCATTCTCATCTTCCAGCCTCCATTGTTTCTGTGAGAAACTAGTTGTAATTCTTATCATTGTTTTCTTGTATGTCTTATGTCTTTTTCTATGAATGCTTTTTTTTGTTTATATTTATCAAAAGTTACACTGATGTTTCTAGGTGTCTTTTTCTATGAATGCTTTTAAGATTTTCGTTATATTTATCAAAAGTTACACTGTGATGTTTCATTACACTGTGATGTTTGTTTTGGTTTTCTATTTATCCTGCTTGGGGTTCATTTCATTCTCTGGATCTGTGGGTTGCTATTTTCTCATTTTCTTTCTTTCTTTTTTAATTCTTTTATCAAATTTGGAAGACTTTTATCCAGTATTTCTTCAAATGTTTTTTTTTCTATCCCATTCTGTTTCTCCTCTTCTTCTGGGACTACAATTAAACTCATGCTAGACTTCTCAGTACTTAGTACAGGTCATTCAGGCTCTGTTCATTCTTTTTTTTCCAAATCTTTTTCTGTGTTTCAGTTTGCATAATTTCTATTGAGAGCCACTGTCTAGTAATCCCTGAAAAAATCTAAATGTTGACATTTTCCCAAAGCACAGTACCCTGCTGATGGCTATAGTTTCCTTTGGGGGAAAGTTTAGAGATATGTTAGTCAGGAAATCAGAAATTAGATGGTATTACTACAGAGAGGATTTACTATTGAGTTTTCATTGACTGAAAAAGCAAAAAGGGAACACTGAGGTCACCCAGAGGTGACAGCTGCAGGGAGCAGCTATCAGTGTTAGATCTAATGAGAAGGGAGAATCAAGGTGCACTATGAGGTCTCAGAAACTCTAGACAAATGACCTGGCTGAGTATTGCTCAGACCCCCAAGAGGATGCTGTCTGGCTGATCCTACTACTTCGGGGAAGGATATGATGAGACTAGTTGTGGGTGGGGAGGATGTCAAAACAAGCTCAAGGCTGAAATCAATTGCTGCTGCTGGAGCAAAGGGCTCTGGCTTGTTGCTGGGATAACAGTGACAGAAACTGCAAACAAATGGAAAGGAGGAAGTCCCTTCCTGCCTTCTGCCTTCCAGACTCCCTCTAATGCCCTTTATTGATGGAACCTAGTGAGACATCAGCTGGCATAGAAAAAATGTACTTTGCAGGGTTTGAGCCATAGCATTACAGAGGAAAGTATAGAAGGGGGAATGTGGACCTGAGACAATAGTTTAATAACCAGCACCATATCATTTATTTGTGCTAAATTGGTAAGAATGGCCAAAATTAGACTTAATGCCATCATATAGCCTTTTACAGACTTTTAGACCTTTTTGAAAAGAATCTTAGGATACCATGTCAATTTTCTGCTATACTGTGATTACTGTTGGTGCCTTTTTCAGGAGTAAGGAGTACGTTTACTGCAGTTTACACATACATTAGCCACAAAATCATAAACAAGGGCAGTCTTGGACGAGATCTACATAACTGAGGATAAGCAGACCCTACCCCAACGTTAAGTCTCCGAACATCAGGGACAAAATGGCATGGACTAGGTGGGACTGGCGAGAATCCACACTTCTCCCTATTTCTGTTTCCTATGTATCACCTAATGTAGCCATAATAAGGGGAATACCAATTTCCTGTTCTAACTTTGGACAACCACCCATTGTCATTAAAAAGCCACTTCTTTTCCCTTGTTTCCTCTTTTCCTGCCTCAACCCAGCCCTATGACTTCTAGTTTTCTAATGCAAGTAGATGACAAAACAGGGTTTGGTGTTCAACATTTCACCTTATAGTGTATTTTTCACAAATGAAGGAGTTTTGTTGAACATTTGTAGAACATTTCTAATTTCTGAACTTCAGTTCCATCTGAAAGGGGTCATTTCTTTGAGTCTTCTATTATTTAGTAATAGCAGTTAATATTCTCATTCTACTACAATTTACCTGGAAAGACACTGATAAATACCAATAAAGATACCAGATTCATAACGTATTTTATAATTTAATATTTGTATTTGAATATATTAGACTAGAATAAATTTTCTGCATTTGTATATATTATATATTATATAGCACTCTGTCAATTATATAACACAAAAGACATTCATAGGTAAACATTAAAATGGCAGTATATGTATTAATAATTGAACATTAAGGAGATAATAATAATCAAGTATTCATTTAATGGGAGAGTCTAGTATTTCCTGGTAGTCCTGCCTTCTTAAATTCCTCCAGTAAAGTTTATAGCCAGCAAGGACAAAAACACTAATCATAATGATTACCCCTCCAAAAACATCATAGATACTAGGAAATATGTGCAGCACGAGAAGCTGCAAGACCATAGCTACCACAATCTCCAAATGTTGTACTGTGCTAACCAAAGCTGGATGGAATTTGTCCAAGGCATAATAAACTCCTAAGAATGCTGCAGTAGAACAGACACATATAGCAATGAGATAACTCCAGGTTTCTCCATCTAATGGGATGATGGGTTCTTGAAGAATGAACATAGTAGATATTCCCCAAATTGTCCCTGTCCAACCAAAGGTAAACAGTGCAGTCCACATGCTGATCTTCTCCTTGATGGATCTATATACTATCATTGAAAGAGCAGTGGTCAGTCCAGCCATCACAGTCATGGTGTACCCAAAGGCTTCTTTCCAGGCATTTAACAAAGAATTATCTTCATCAACAATGTTGGGGATCATGACAAGACAAACACCTAAGATGCTGCAAACAACTGTAGCCATGTCAACATAAGCCATTTTCTCATCTACGAGTAAAAAAGCCAAAATGGCACTGAAGACTGTAGTTGTGGCTCTCCACATAGTGGTCCCATTGCTGGGAGGGACTATTGAAAATGATGTATAAGCACAAGTGATAGAAATGACATTGCATACACCATAAAAGAAGAGTCGTAATCTGTATCCACTAGGTCCAAAGGGGGCCTCCTGATAGTAACACACAACTAACACAGATAAGACCTGCAAAACAGAACGGATAAAAATCAGTTCTAGAGATGGTACTTTAGACCTGTCAGAAACAAGCCTAGTGATAAGAGCTACACATCCATGAGCCAAAGCAGATCCAAACAGCACTATCCACATTTTTCGGGACTGAAAAATGTTTTTATCTGCAAAGCTCTGGAATTGTCCAATCTCATTGATCATTGGGTCTTCTGTTGGTGGAGGCAGGGTATCCATGGTTCCAAAGAAAGTTCTTCCTTTTTTTTTCATTTCACTCAGCAGACCTTTCTTTGGATTTTCTTCCATAAAATTTCCATAGTCTTCATTGATTTCTTCATATCCATCATCCCCAGGCTGGGGATAATGAGAAGTATATTTCACCATCACTGTGTTGGGATGTATTTTCACCCGTTTTTTAACTGGATATTTTTTGGAGGGAGAAGTATCCATTTCTTCAGATAGTCAATTCTATTTAAAGAAAAAAAATGACAAAAAGACATTCATTTCATTGAAAATTTAATTTCTATTATAATCATATGCACCAATTCAATGATAGAAAGTAGAGGCTGTAACAGTAGTCCAGAAAAAAAAAAAATAGAGATGATCTGGCAATATGCCTTATCAGATTATGGTACCTACTGGAATTGTTTACCCTTTTTTCACTCTCATCTGAAGTCTGCCCCCATTTCTCTTTGCTTGCTTGTTTCATTCAGCTCTATTTTCTATCTTTATACTACAAACCGATTTTTCCATCTTTTCTACCTGTTTCTCTACCTATCCAACAAGCAAAACACAGAAAGATAAATAATAACTTAGGTCAAACCTTTCCTTCTCATTGGGTCCATTTGTCTGTTATAAATTATAAGTCCAAAGTATTTTGTATAATCAATTCTGTATAATACCAGAATTCACCTTATAAATTATAGTGATTTTAAAATATTTATTCTGGACTCTTCATAAGTTTTGAGATATAAAAATACACTGCAATTAGAACATAAATAACATGAATTTAGTAACACTCATGCATTGTTGGTAGAAAGGTTAAATTGTACAACCTCTCTCATGAGCAACTGGGCCATATGTATTAAGATTTTAACTACCCTCTACTCAGCAATACCACTTTTAAGATTTTATGCTAAAGAGATGATCACAATATGCTTTTTACATTCTGAATAAAAAAGGGGGGGAATAATAATACATATTTATATTTGCTTACACAACAAATTATATAAAGATACCAAGAAAACTAATAGTGGTTCAGGTGACAGGAGGAACACAAATGGAAGAAAACCTTTTTGTTATTTTTTTTTACATTTTTATTTTTGAATTGTGATATTATCCAAAAAGAATTAAAATGTTTATCTGTTACTTAAGAAAAAGAATATACCCAAAAATGTGGCAAAAATACACATATAGGAGAGTTCATTGTAGCTTACTATAACGAATGTTCATACAATGGAATACTATGCTATCTATCTATTAAAAATGACAATGTAGGCACGGTGGCTCATGCCTATAGTCCCAGCACTTTGGGAGGCTGAGGCAGGCGGATCACTTGAGGCCAGGAGTTTGAGAGGAGTTGGCCAGCCTGGCCAACATAGTGAAATGCCATCTCTACTAAAAATATAAAATTTAGCCAGGCCTGGTGGTATGTGTCTGTAATCCCAGCTACTCGGGAGGCTGAGGCATGAGAATCACATGAATCCAGGAAGCAGAGGTTGCAAGTGAGCCAAGATTGTGCTACTGCACTCCGGCCTGGGTGACAGAGACTCTGTCTCAAAAAAGAAAAAAAAAAAACACGATGTCCACTATATAATGTCAAGTGGAAACAAAAGTTGAACTTACTGTAAGAGTTAAATAAAATAATGCACATAAACAATCTGCCACAGTGCTGGCATGTAGTAAACTCTCAATAAATGTTAGCAATAAATTTGGCTTCCTTTCACCTATAACAACTTTATGAAACACTGGGTATCTTCTACAATATTATTATTTCTTTTAGACCTTTATTTTTTCATTTGGTTCTTTCTTTCCTTTCAGCAATTTCCTATTTCTTTCCCAATGATTCCTCTCCTCCCAGTTAAAAAACAAAAAAGAAGCCAAGCACTCTGGCTCATGCCTGTAATCCCAGCATTTTGGGAGGCCGAGGTAGGCGGATCGCCTGAGGTCAGGAGTTCGAGACCTGCCTGGCCAACATGGTAAAACCCCATCTCTACTAGAAATACAAAAATTAGCTGGGTGTGCTGGCGCACACCTGTAATCCCAGCTACTCAGGAGGCTGAGGTAGGATAATTGCCTGAACCCAGGAGACGGAGGTTGCAGTGAGCCGAGATTGTGCCACTGCACTCCAGCATCAGAAACAGAGCAAGACTCCATCTCAAAAAAAAAAAAAAAGAAAAGAAAAAGAAATCTTTTTTTCTTCCTCGTGACTCCCCGATTTCTTGCCAGAAACTCATCGGTTCCAAGATTTTAAACAATGGCCCAGAAATAAAATCTCATTTTGTTCTTTGACACCATCTAGGGAGCCAACTGTTGTATTCCTATTTACTCCTTTCTTTTTGAAAAGGCACCACATTCAGCTGGAAGAAGTCATGAAAAAAGTATCACCTGTGCCTCCAAACCCTTCTGTTTCCTAGCCTGGATGTCCCATTTGCAGCCCTTCTTCCTGCACACCACTATCAGCCTAATCTGATTGTTCTTTATTTCCAACTTTTGCCAGGACATGTCAAATCATAGCTTCAGCTTCAGTAATCGCAAACTGAATAGTCTTGTTCTCTCAAATAGATTTTTTTCCTAATGTCCTCATTTATGTTTGTGATACCACAATTTCTCTAGTTCCCCAAGCTAGAGATTAGGGAATACTGTGAATTATCTTTTCTGCCATCTTACTTGCATTTGGTCACTAATCTTACTGTTTTTGTCTTTGAAATATTCCTCAGTTTTTCCCTTTCTCCTCCAGTTCTATGTAACTTTTATAATTGTGGTTTGGGTTATTGGGAATTCCTATCTGGAATATTGCAAAAGCATCCTAACTAGCCTCCCTTGGATCCCAGTCCTTCTCTAAAATTTATCTATATTATCCCACTGTCACATTGATCTGCCTTTAAAAGACTCAAAAAAAAAAAAAAAAAAAAAAAAAAAAAACAACACTTTTCTATAGCTTTCCCCATTCAAGAACCTACAGTGATTTGCTAATCTCTACCTTATCAAATTTCAGCTACTCTGCCAGGCTCTCCATACCCTGGCTAATCTAGCTCCTATCAGTACTTAGCTCAACACGCCTACTTTGCTCTGAGCAGTCAGTCCAGTGTCTTCCCTGTCCTCATTCTCCATATGTATCTTAAGCTTTTATTTTCACTAGTTTCCCTTCTGCTCCAACTTTGTAAACACTGTTTATCTCCCTTTGCGACGGAGTCTCACTCTTTGCCCAGGCTGGTGTGCAGTAGTGCGATCTCGGCTCACTGCAAGCTCCACCTCCCGGGTTCACGCCATTCTCCTGCCTCAGCCTCTCGAGTAGCTGGGACTACAGGGGCCGCCACCACGCCCGGCTAATTTTTTGTATTTTTAGTGGAGACAGTGTTTCACCGTGTTAGCCAAGATGGTCTCGATCTTCTGACCTCGTGATCCGCCCGCCTCAGCCTCTCAAAGTGCTGGGATTACAGGTGTGAGCCACCATGCCCGGTCAACACTGTTCATCTTTAAAGGCCCAGTACAAGTTCTATCTTTTAGAAACAAGCCTTTCCTGACCTCTAGCCACTTGTATGTTTTTCTTGTTTAAACATCTGCAGTAGTACTTCTAACCTAATATTTTGTAATCTAATAATTTTGTGATCTAGCTGTCTCAACTCAGTGAAATTTTGTTTCTAGTCACTATGCCCAAATTTGATATGTCAAATAATAGTTATTTTGAGACAGGGTCTCACTCTGTTGCCCAGGCTGGAGTGCAGTGGCGTGATCACTGCTCACTGCAGCTTCAACCTCCAGGGCTCAAGCAATCCTCCCACCTCAGCCTCAGCTGAGACACTTGCACACCATCCCTCCTGGCTATTTTTTACACTTTCTGTAGAGACAGGGTTTTGCCATGTTGCCCACGATGATCTCAAACTCCTGGGTTCAAGCAATAAGCACGCCTCGGCCTCTCAAAATGCGGGAATTACAGGCGTGAGCTACCATGCCCCGCGGCATTATTATTAATTTTTTTTTAATTCAACAACTTTGTATGTTATATTATTGGACACAAAGTTATATCATGCTTTCAAGATATTCTTTTACTAATTCTCAGAACAATGCAAGGTGTAAATATTTGTGCACACTTGTGCCTACTTGTGTGATCCTGAGTTTAATAGAGGAAAGGATAGAAACTAGCCTGGCTTATACATTTTTTTAAATATTATTTGGCTCATTTTCCCTAAAAACATCAAGAAAGGAATTGCCACATGCCTAATTCAAAAGTTATGCTTAGTGGTAAGTATATATATATACATCAACTTTTAAGAGGTTTAAAAAAAAAACTTCTCCCATTGTAACAGCTTATAGTTCACCACATACTACTAAAACAACCCATAAACCATGAGTGCATTATCAGGAGTGATAGGAAGGGTGAGTCGACCAATGTGAAATTTACCTTGTAGGCAGTTGACATTCTGCAGTATATGGCAACTGGTCATGAGCCGAACGAAGAATTTAGAAGGATCCAATCTCTCAATATGCTGGCACAAACTGTATCACTTGGGTCCATCAATATCATTTTCCAGCACTTTTGGGAGGCTGAGGCGGGCAGATCACTTGAGGTCAGGGGTTTGAGACCAGCCTAACCAACATGGTGAGACCTCATCTCTACTAAAAATACAGAAAGTTAGCTGAGCGTGGTGCCACATGCCTGTAGTCCCAGCTACTTGGGAGGCTGAGACACCAGAATCACTTGAACCCAGGAGGCAGAGGTTGCAGTGAACCAAGATCACACCACTGCACTTCAGCCTGGGAGACACAGTGAGAACTTGTGTCAAAAATAAAAAATAAAAATAAATAAAAGCACAGGATTTAAAGTAAAAAAAAAAAAGTTGGGTTCAACTTTACCCCTTATTAATCATGACTTTGGGTACATGATTTTGTTTTCATAAACTTTAGTTTCTACATGTATAAAAGAGATAATAATACTTATTACCTATGATTATTACAAAGTATAATGATAAAATATATGTAAATTAAATGGCATAACTTGTGGTGTATTTAGCACACAATAAAAATTAGGTACTATAATACATAATTTTTTTTAGGTTCAGGGAGTACCTGTGCAGATTTGTTACACACACACACACACACACACACACACA
>NW_012098544.1:216201-221922 GCF_000951045.1 Mandrillus leucophaeus | reverse complement strand
AGCCTCCCGAGTAGCTGGGATTACAGGCATGTGCCACCACGCCCGGCTAATTTTGTATTTTTAGTAGAGACGGGGTTTCTCCATGTTGGTCAGGCTAGTCTTGAACTCCCTACCTCAGGTGATCCGCCTGCCTCGGCCTCCCAAAGTGCTGGGATTACAGGCACGAGCCACCACGCCTGGTCCGTTACATGTATATATTATGTAATGGTAAGATTTAGGATTCTGGTGTATCCATCACCCAAATAGTGAGCATTGTACCCAATAGGTAATTTTTTAACCCTCTCTTCCCACCCGCTCTACCCCATTTTGGAGTCTCCAGTGTCTATTATTTCCATCTTCATGTGTACCCATTGTTTAACTCCCACTTAATAAGAGCTTATAAGACAGAACATGCTGTATTTGATTTTATGTTTCTGAGTTATTTCACTTAGGATAATAGCCTCTAGCTCTATCCATGTTGCCGCAAAGGACGTAATTTCATTCTTTTTTATGACTATGATGGCTTTTTGTCACTCTAGATTCACTTTATCACCCAGTGAATATGGCTGGCTCAAGTGATCCTCCCACCTCAGTCTCCTAAGTAGCTGGGGCATCAGACGCCTGCCATCACGCCCACCTAATAATTTTTGTATTTTTTGTAGAGATGAGTTTTCGCCATGTTGCCCAGGCTGGTCTCAAACTCCTGGGCTCAAGTGATCCACCAACCTCAGACTCCCAAAGTGCTGGGATTATAAGCATAAGCCACCATACCCAGCCTCTGATGGCTTTTTGGTGTGTACACTTGGCTATGCTGAACTACACTTTGCAATTTATTTAATCAAACACTAATCTATCTAAGTTGCTGTTGTGAAGAGATTTTACAGATGTGATAAAAGTCCCTTTTGTTTGCTGTAAATGTGTTGATAAATAAATAGCCCCTAATCTGTTGACTTTATCCTGGGTAGGCCTGACTTAATAAGGGGAGCCCTTTAAAGGTGGGGGCTTAGGCCTTCCTTAATTAAATTCAGAGATTCCAAACAGCTTATGCCCTTGGGGTTCCAGCCTGTTCATGATTTTTTCTTTACTGCCTGTGGACAACAAGCATTATCCTGTGCTCATGGGTTTCTAACCAGTTTTTTCTGTTTTGTTTTGAGACAGAGTCTTGCTTTGTCACCCAGACTGGAGTGTAGTGATGCAATCCCAGCTCACTGCAACCTCTGCCTTCCAGGTTTAAGCGATTCTCCTGCCTCAGCCTCCTGAGTACCTGGGATTACAGGCACCCACTGCCGCCACCACTACATCCAGCTAATTTTTGTATTTTAGTGGAGGTGGGGTTTCGCCATGTTAGCCAGGCTGGTCTCGAACTCCTGACCTCAAGTGATCCATCTGCCTCGGCCTTCCAAAGTGCTGGGATTACAGGCATGAGCCACTGCTCCCAGCCCTAACTGGCCCTTAATCTCCCCTTCCTGAATGACTGCCTACAGACTTCAGACTTGCTTATCCAGCCCCCAACAAGAACATAAGCCAATTTTTTTTTTTTTTTTTTTTGAGATGGAGTTTCACTCTTGTTGCCCAGGCTGGAGTGCAATGAAGTGCAATGAAGCTAATTCTTTATAATAAATCCCCTACTGGTTCTGTGTTTCAAATTAACTCCTAACTCTGATATACGTTAGAATTCTCTCCTTGCTTGTTGTCTTCTGCTAACTCTAATAGGTCACCAATATTCTCTTGGTTGCAAGTGTCCAAATGTAGGTTATCTCAGGTAAAATCTGGAGGGCCTCCTCAGTACAAATCCCTGATGTGGGAGAGCCTTACATTTTGAGACTTAGAGTCCACAGATTTTTGCTGTTTGGTCTTCTTGCCTAGTAGGCAGCTGTCCTGGGCAGGAACCAACAGTATTCACTTGGCACCAGGAAACTAGGAAATTTTATTTATTTATTTATTGACAGAGTCTCACTCTGTCACCCAGGCTAGAATGTAGTGGCATGATCTTAGCTCACTGCAACCTCCACCTCCCAAGTTGAAGTGATTCTCCTGCCTCAGCCTCCCGAGTAACTGGGATTACAGGCATGCACCACCACGCCCAGCTAATTTTTGTATTCTTAGTAGAGATGGGGTTTCACCATGTTGGCTAGGCTGATCTCAAACTCCTGACCTCAGGTGATCCACCCGCCTTAGCCTCCCAAAGTGCTGGGATTACAGGTGTGAGCTACCATGCCCAGCCGGAAATTTTATTTTAGAGATAAGAAATTTAAGACTCAGAAATTTTGAGTTCTGGTTTGGCCACCAACAAGAGTAATAATTATTGTCTGTCTTAAGAGAAAGTGTTTTGGATGGTAACTGTTGGGATCTTTTGACATGTCTTCACAATCGGTTTGTCTTTTTAATGACTTCATACTTCTAGTGTTTTGATATTTCTCCCAATGCAAGACCACTATGTACTTTAGCCACTGTAACTTTCTGCAATCTGCTCTAAATTGTTCTGATCAAAGTGCCAACTCAACTTTTCCTCCTTCCTCAGAGACAAGTGCTCTAAACCAGTATCATGGCTTTAGTTCCTCTGACAAGGATTCACATAGGGAAAGTGACCACTAAGGCAGAGGTGTCTACTTCAGCAGTGCACAGCAACTCAGCTAATTAGAGGGAATATGAAATAGAACCAGAAGTCTAGTATGCTTAGCTACAAATGTTTCCACCAAAAATACTGGATACAAATGGATTAAAAGTATGCAGTTTGGTGTCTGCTTGAACAATGGGCACATTCAGTGTGGCGAGCTTAAAACCACTATTTTTATCCAAAAGAGGAACTATTTTCCAAGCTAGATCCCAGAATATGAGGCCTGAGACCACCTCATTCCTATGGTTGAGAAAAGTAATACACAATTATGGAGGCTGGCACGTCGGCATGTCCAAAATTTGCAGAGTGGGTAGCAGGCCAGTCCAGAGAAGTGCCAGTATTGCCGTTTAAGTCCAAAGTCTGTCGGCTAAAGAATTCCCTCTTGCTTGGGGGAGGTCAGTCTTTTGTGCTCTTCAGGCTTTCAACTGATTGGACGATGCCCACCCACATTATGGAAGGCAATTTGCTTTCCCCCAAAGTCCACCCTTCCAAATGTAAATCTCATCCAAAAACTCTCACAGAAACATCCAGAATAATGTTTGACCAGCCAAGTTGACACATAAAAGTAACCATAGTTTTTTTTTTTTTTTTAAAGAGGCCAGGTGTGGCAGCTCATACAAGGCCAGGAGTTCGAGACCAGCCTGGCCAACATGGCAAAACCTATCTCTAGTAAAAATACAAAAATTAGCTGGACGTCGTAGCACATACCTATAATCCCAGCTACTCAGAAGGCTGAGGCAGGAGAATCGGTTGAACCCAGGAGGCAGAGGTTGCAGAGGAGGCAGATGCCACCACTGCACTCCAGCCTGGGTGACAGAGCAAGACTCTGTCTCAAAATAATAGAAGACCAAAAAAAAAGAAAAAGAAAAAGAAAACATTAAAAAGCAACAAAAAAAGATTGTTTTAAAGAAAAAAAAGAAAAGTAACCATCAGTCTTATCCCCTGCTTGTCTCCCATATGCACAAAGCTTCTGACTATTTCCAACTACTGGGAATTCTTTGAACACATCATGTTTTCATGTCTCTAGGTTGTCTAATATGCTGTTCCTTCTTTATGGAATATTCTTTTCCTGCTTTTTCACCTGGTTAATACCTGCTCATTATTCAAGGCCCAGATTAAATATCACCTTCTCTCAAAAACTTCCCTAGGCCTACCTCCCAATCCAATCTGAGTTAGATACCTGCACCTGAGTGGGGGATATAACTTTCATTATACCTTTAGTCACAGAATTTACCATATTGAATTACAAATGTTTGTCTTTCTCTTCCACTGAACCTGTGACAGTCTCAACTACAGAGACCACATCTAATATAGTACTCGGCATGAGATGAGAATTCAGTAATTGTCAAATTAAGAATAACCATTTTTTTAATGAAGCAAAATTTAGTACCAACCAAATATAAATAATATAAATAAATGGATTTAAATGGCTAGCAACTCAAATAGGAAGCCTTATCCATTAAAACACTTTAAAGTTCCTAATATTTCAAGAATAAAACATCACAGTATACAGTTTGGCTATTAAGAGAATTTGTGTATTCAGCTTCTCTACCTCTGGCACTATTTCTGCTGCTAGGTCTCCCAAATTTCCTTTAATATTAAATTTTTAGGGGCCGGGCACGGTGGCTCACGCCTGTAATCCCAGCACTTTGGGAGGCCAAGGCTGGCGGATCACGAGGTCAAGAGATCGAGACCATCCTGGCTAGCATGGTGAAACCCCATCTCTACTAAAAATACAAAAATTAGTTGGGCATGATGGCGCGCGCCTGTAGTCCCAGCTACTCGAGAGGCTGAGGCAGGATAATTGCCTGAACCTGGGAGGTGGAGATTACAGTGAGCCGAGATCATGCCACTGACTCCAGCCTTGCAACAGAGCAAGACTCCGTGTCGGAAAAAAAAAAAAAGAAAAGAATTAAATTTTTAGGGCATAACTGCAGCTCTTCCTTAAGTAATTTGTATCTGCTTTAAACCACTAGAAAATTAAACTATTCTCAGTCAGTTCTGAAGGGTGCTGGAAATACATGTGTTTCAGCATCTTCAGGCTGAGTTTCAACTGCTAGTTTCCTGATAGTTTCCCAGTGTATGCCTTACATTTTGGCCCAGTCAAGTGAGTCCCAGCACCAGCAAATCCACAGTGATTCCACATCAGGAGCTTCCCCAGTGGTTCCATATCTGAGCTTGTTCAGAATAAGCTTCTCACCCAAGAGCTTATTCTATTTACCACCATCAGATCTCTAAATAAATAACATTTTGTTTATTCCTATTACAAAAGCAATATGTGTTTACTATAGAACAATTAGAAATGTGAGAAAGCAAAGAAAATAAAAATCACTCATAATCCTACCAGAGACAACTACAGACTCCTCTAGAAAGATTTTTCTTGCAAAAATGATATCAAACATCATATCCTATTTTATAACTTTCCCATTTTACAATGCATTGTAAACATTTTCCATGTCATTAAAAATTACATAATATCACTTTTAATGGCTAGTTAATATGGAGCCAAGAAGGGCTTTGAACACATTAACTTCAGCCCTCCTAATGCTGAAAGGCAAATGGGATGACAAACTACCCTTATGCAGGGCTAGATTCATAGCAATAACAGGAAATGCCACATATGTGAAAATAAACAGATAACAATTTTGAAGTTTTTCCATTGAATGTACATGAAGGAATGTTTTGTCTTGTTTTTTCTTTTCTTTTTTTTTTTTTTGAGACGGAGTCCTGCTTTGTCGCCCAGGCTGGAGTGCAGTGGCCCAATCTCCACTCACTGCAACTTCCACCTCCCAGGTTCAAGCAATTCTCGTGCCTCAGCCTCAGGAGTAGCTGGGACTACAGGTGTGAGCCACCACGCCCAGCGAATTTTTGTATTTTTTGTAGAGACAGGATTTTTGCCATATTGGCCAGGCTGGTCTCAAACTCCCGGCCTCATGCAATCAGTCAGCCTGGGCCTCCCAAAGTGCTGGGATTACATGTGTGAGCCACCACGCCCAGTCAACAAATTTGTTTTCTTTTTTTTTTTGAGACAGAGTCTCACTCTGTCTCCCAGGCTGGAGTGCAGTGGCGCAATCTTGGCTCACTGCAACCTCCACCTCCCAGGTTCAAGCAATTCTCCTGCCTCA
>NW_012098544.1:213720-216151 GCF_000951045.1 Mandrillus leucophaeus | reverse complement strand
CTGCAACCTCCACCTCCCAGGTTCAAGCAATTCTCCTGCCTCAGCCTCCCAAGTAGCTGGGACTACAGGCGCCTGCTGCCACACCCAACTAGTTTATTGTATTTTCAGTAGAGATGGGGTTTCACCATGTTAGCCAGGATGGTCCCCATCTCCTTACCTCATGATCGCCCACCTCGGCCTCCCAAAGTGCTGGGATTACCAGCGTGAGCCACCACACCCGGCTGTTTTCTTTTTCTTTTTTTTTTTTTTTGAGACGGAGTCTCACTCTATCGCCAGGCTAGAGTGCAGTGGCGAAATCTCGGCTCACTGCAACCTCTGCCTCCTGGGTTCAAGCAATTCTCCTTGATTCTCTCCGTGCCCGGCCAACAAATTTGTTTTCTTATAACTTGCACATCCTGTCCACCTCCCAATAACTTCTATTCAAACCTTCATCTAGGCTCAGCTAGGCTCAGGGCAAAGGGTAAGTGTCAACGTGTAGATAGTAAAATTCACTCAGAACTCTGATTTTTTTGTTTTGTTTTGAGACAAAGTCCCACTCTGCCACCCAGGTTAGAGTGCAGTGGGGCAATCTCAGCTCACCTCAACCTCCACCTCCTGGGTTCAAGGGATTCTCCTGCCTCAGCTTCCTCAGTGGCGGGGACTACAGGCATGCGCCACCATGCCCAGCTAATTTTTGTATTTTTAAGTAGAGATAGGGTTTCACCATGTTGGCCAAGCTGGTCTCGAACTTCTGACCTCAGGTGATCCGCCCGCCTCGGCCTCCCAAAGTGTTGGGATTACAACCTTGAGCCACTGCGCCTGGCCTTTCTGAGATGGGATCTCACTCTGTCGCCCAGGCTGGAGTGCAGTGGAGCAATTTCAGCTCACTGCAACCTCCACCTCCTGGGCTCAAGGGATTCTCCTGCCTCAACCTCCCACGCAGCTGGGATTGTAGGTGTGTGCCACCACACCCGGCTAATTTTTGTATTTTTTTTAGTAGAGACAGGGTTCTGCCACATTGGCCAAGCTGGTCTCGAACTCCTGGCCTCAAGTGAACCGCCCGCCTCAACCTTTCTAAGTGCTGGGATTACACACCTGAGCCACCGCACCCGACCCAGAACTCTGATTTTTAAAGTGCTCCTTCTAAAAAGACTCAGAGCCACAGAGACATCAGAAACAATCATAGAATGACTCTACATCCTCCCACAATGATACTAGACAGACACATTGGCACACCTCGAAATTTCTGGGTTGTGCACAGCCCAAGATGGCTCATTTAAGCTGCCATGTCCACTCCTCCAACAAATCCAGGCACCATCTAACTGGGGCATGCCAAGTCACAGTCTCCTTTGTGAATTCCATGATGGCAAGAGAGCTCTCATTCATATTTGCGTTCCTGGCACACAGAGCACATTTAATAAAAGTTGATTAAACAAAAATAATGACTTGGTCCTGAACTGCATTCTACAACTGCTCCTTGAGCTTTGTCCCATCCTATAATAGCCATCACAAGCTCTGCTATTTATTCTACCATTTCTGTCCTGGCCCCACCTTTGAGATTGTTCTCACAGTTATCTTCGCCACTAGGTTGCAATTCTGACTATGCTGGTGACACTGGTTCCAGGTCCCTCAGGAACCCCTCTGCCAGTCTGGTCTGCCCTTGAACTCTATACTGGCTCCAGGGTATCCCAGGATTGTCAGAAAGGCCTGGCCAGGATTCACCTGGGAGAGGGATCAGCATCTCTGCAAAGTTGTTGGATTGAAGGAACTTTCATTTTGAGCTACATCATTGAAGAGCTTTAAATCTGAAAATAAGAAAGACATTGACCCCTATTACTCACATCTCTTTGTCATTTGAAGCAGATCCCAAACCACTCAAAAGGACAAAACAAGGAAATAGCAATGAATTGCATTCAGTGAATGGGGTAAGGGTATTAAGTGTCTGGAATGTAAGAAACAAAAACATTAGTTTTTACCTTTTTTTCTATTTTCTAAATGTTTTGGTGGCTAGAATAAGATATACTTTGAACTCAAGAGCAATAAATCTTAATATATTAAAAGTAGCTTTATGAAATATGAAAAGTATCTTTATTTCAAAATACTTCAAAGTAGTCATCTGAATATCAGAAATATTAAGACAACTTATTAAATCCTGTATTAAAATGATTGCTTATTACTTTTTGTTTATACTAGTCAGAAGTGATTCTCTTCTACATTTTAGATTTTTCAGAGTAAAAAGGATATAATTTTAGACTTTGACTACAAACTGGGGTTTTTCCACACAATTTGTGGACATGACTGTCTGATGGTGACTCTTAGGTATTTATGCTAAAAATGTTATTTTGGGGATCGACTCTGATATTTATATTCACATTATTGGCCAGTAGGGAACTGATACCTGACTCAAAAATTAGTAGGATATGAAGTCCTTCATTCTATCCATGAGCTCGTT
>NW_012098544.1:168624-212877 GCF_000951045.1 Mandrillus leucophaeus | reverse complement strand
TCTACTAAAAATAAAAAAAAGTAGCCAGGCATGGTGGAATGCGCCTATAGTCCCAGCTACCAGGGAGGCTGAGGCAGGAGAATTGCTTGAACCAGGGAGGCAGAGGTTGCAGTGAGCCGAGATCACGCACTGTACTCCAGCCTGGATGACAGAGTGAGACTCTGTTGAAAGAAAAGAAAAGAAAGAAAAAAGAGAGAGCGGGAGAGGGAGACAGAAAGAAAAGAAAAGAGAAAGAAAAAAAAGGAGGAGAAGGAAGGGAGGGAGAGAGAGAGAGAGGGAGCGAGGGAGGGGAGGAGGAGGAGGAAGAAGAAAGAAAAGAAGGGCAACAACCAGGGGAAGAATATGGATGAATCAGTCCAAATTTATCATCATCACTGTGCCTTTCTGGTGACAGGTCAGTGGTGATATCCTCTTTGAGGATGACTCCCTGCAGTACTAATGGCGGCACAAGAGTGCCAGAACTGGATGACAGCTCACTCATTGCAGCCTAGAAAAAATTCTGGGCACACTAGGCTGAATGATAAGCTCCTTGGCATGCTAGCCAAAATCAGCTTAAAAGAGGGCTGGCTATCTGGGTACAAGAGAACCCTTATTTTGGGTTGAAAAGCAGAAGCTTCCCAAGAGGGAGGATACACTGAAGCTGAAGGTATGGCAGTCCCCCCAACCAATTAGGCTGGGGATGAAGTCTGCTTAGTTAGACTAGGAAAAGTAGTGGATACTGGATTCCAGAGTGGGCCATGTTGGGAGGAGCACGGTAGAATGTGATCTAAGGGGACTAAGACATTTTGGGCTGGGCTAGGCTATAGGAGAATGGTAGACAGACCTGAGGATTTTGCCGAGCTGTGTCAGTCTGGGTTATAGGAGGGGGTGGAAATTACAGCTAAAGGACTTGGAGATGAGGGAAGGTAAGAAGACAGATCTGATGGTATTGAGGTAGGGGCTGGAAAGAGAAGCATCAAACAGGAGGGCTAGCCCAGGTTTGAGCTGGACACTCCACTGACAGTTCTAAAGCAGAAAATTAGGGAAGGAATAGTCAGGGGCTATTGGGCTATGCAGTAGCTTCTAGAAGTCAACAGCTGGCTCTGGGAGGGAAAAGATTGAGAAAAACAAAATAAATAAATGAGAGCAGAAGGTATGAGGGGAAAAAGTAGGGGTGAGAGTTATCAGGCTGGTTAGAGCTGGGCTAAACATTTAGTCTTATCATTAGTTTGAAAGCACCTGGACCAGTTAGTTGTTGTATAGGCAAAGTCAAAGGGAGAAGCCTGGCCTCGCTTTACTCAGTCATGGTTCATGACTTTAGGAGACTGTAATGAACCATGCATACCAGGAAAGGAAAAGGTTAACTGAGGTTGAAAAAAAAGCTTTATGTGGCACTTTTAAACAAGCAGGTTGGTTTGGCTTGTGTGACTGTGATGGTGCCTGATTTGGAGCAGAGCAATTTGTGTTGTGACATTTTAAAATCCATTTTGGCACATGGTGATGAATGTGTCGACTGGCAGCTAAGAACTTGCTAGAATGCAAGTATGCAAGTCTTTCAGCATTTATAATCGACACTTCCCTTTCCAGGAAAGAGCCTTTCTAATCTTCGAATCAGTGGACTTATCAATTTGCATAAAATATGCCATCCTCAATGAACACATATTTATCATCTACCACTTAACTTTCCTTCTGTTAAAAAAAAAAAAAAAAAAAAAAAAAGCAGAATCACCTTGCTGTGAGTCAGCAGCTTTAAATTCAGCTGTGCTGGGTGAAGCTGTTAAGGGTAGGAAGAAGCCATCACTAGAAGGGGGAGGAGCAGGAATAAAATGATCCTTTTCTATTTCCATGATTTTTTATGTTTCTATTTAAATGGTTAAATACCCATTTAGGTTAGATGCTAATTAAATGTAAAATTACTGGGCTGTTCCAATATGCATGTTAAAGTTGTACTTCTTGGTTGTTTGTAATTTACCTAACTCTTGAGAGATCCTCAGAACAGCCCAGCTGAGTTCAAAGAAGGCTTCCAACTGCCCAGGATACGCATCAGTTCCTGAACTAAAAAAGAACACCCCAGGATCAACAGAAGCTACTATCAAATCCTTCAAACACTACATGCGCCACATGCTCACATTTGTCTTGTTTTTGCTACTACTTATCCACAAAAAAGCCAACCCTGAACTCCTTCTTGGGGTGAAAACTTTAAAATATACCAAATGCATCAGTTCAAAATTTTACAAATTTGGTTTGGCTTAATCATAACTGATTCTTCATACTATTGACACCATTGATTCTTCACACCATAGATACCACTCACTAAAACTACAACTCAGTCACCTCTTCCCATATACCATATTTCATTAAAATCAACGTACGATAAGAAATGGTTACCAGATGCCATCGTTTCAGACCAAACCATAGGTCAAATTTTGAATAAACCTAACAATACCTGATTGGTTAAGTAGCACACCTAGATTTATTAAAATCACTGCACTCCTTTAATGTCTATAGGAGAACATGCATGCACAAGCACACGCATGTGCATGTGCATTATATATATATGTATATATAAATACTACTGCAAAGTTAAAAAGAGACTTTACCAAGTTCTGTCATTGACAGGGACATTATATATAAGACTATACATACTGTAATTCACCTCATCAAGAGTTAATTTTATGGCCGGGCACAGTGGCTCATGCCTGTAATCCTAACACTTTGGGAGGCAGATCACTTTGAGCTCAGGAGATTGAGACCAGCCTGGGCAACACGGCAAAAACCCAACTCTACAAAAAAGCACAAAAATGATCTGGGCATGATGACTCCCACCTGTAGTCCCAGCTACATGGGAGGCTGAGGCTGGAGGATTGCTTGAGCCAGGTAGCAGAGGTTGCAGTGAGCCAAAATTGTACCACTGCACTCTGGCCTGGGTGACAGAGCAAGACTTTGTCTCAAAAAAAAAAAAAAAAGTTAATTTTACCAGGAACATGTGTCAAAATGTAAAATTATGTGAACTCTTTGACCTAGCAATGCTATTTTCAGGGATATATCTTAAGATCATCACCAGTAAAGTATATAAAGATATGCATGTAAGAATATTCATCATGGCTTTCTTTATACAATGAAAAATTGGAAATAAACTGCTCATTAATGGGATGCTGGTTAAAGAAAATCATTAATGTAATATGCAGCCATCTAAAAGGGTAATTTTTATATATAGAGAGAGAGATAAGAAAACCCTCATGTCATATTGCTGAGTAAAAAGAAAGATGTCAATGAGTATTCATGATGTGATTCTATTCATCCTTGCAAATGGTGGAAATTCAATTATATGGTATTTTCTCTCTTTTCTGTTTATTTTTCATATAAGTATATATTTCCTTTAAAATCTGAAAAAAAATCAAGCTATTTTCATCAGAGGAAAAAAATCATTACTCTGTATTTCAGTCACACTAAAATAGTCACCCAAGAAGCCAATTGTAGCTCTTTTATTTCTGTGCCTTCTGTTGGAAGGAAAAGTGTATATAAACAGACCATATTACAGAGAAAATTTGAATGAATGGTGTCTAGTGCCTAAACCAAAACAGAGGTGAAATATTATATAAACTGAAGAGGATGACTTTATCATAGTGTTTGAAATAATTCTGTGTGTGTGTGTGTGTGTGTGTGTGTAGATATATACTAGTATATTTTCATTACTAACCAAAAACATAATGTAGGTTCCAAATGGCAGCAAAGAATATAATTACCTTTGGCTTTTCTTACATAAGTTACCACCCCATAAATCTTTATGTTAATGTGGAAAAATCTGACCTGAACAGATGGACCTCATGCTGTTCTCTAAAACATGAACAGATTTCTGATCTTCTGGACCAGGAAATGAAGTCAGCACTAAAACAGGAGACACCATCATCCATCTCCTAGAATTTCAATCTAAGAATCTGTAATAAAAGCAATATTTCCCTCTATAGAAATATAACTAAGTAATATATTTGCGTCTTAATGAAATGTACTCTTGATATGATAAAACACAGTGGGATATTTATGGCACTGGTGGTGCTGGCTATCTGGTCCCTGAACCTCACCAATTTTGGAGAATCCCCTTGCTGTGGTTCTTGGCAGGTAGTAGCATTTGGCTTGATGCTCCCAAGCTTCTTATGGAAGGCACATCTCTGGGGTTGACACTCTGCCTGGATAAATCTTCATCTCATTAGCCCAAGGGCCTTTTTTTCCATGAGCATTTTCATAGAAGCTGTTTCACAAATCAACTCCATTGGTGTTGAAGACCTAATAAAGGGCTCTCTATCAAGTAATTACAGCACTGAGGTTTAAATTTCTGCTCCACAATTTTCTAGTTGTTTGATTTATGTTGGGAAGAGACTGGTGGGATAAGCAGGCCTGAGTCTGAGGAACAATTAAGGAGTTGGCTTATGAGGTCAGGAGATTGGTTACATAAAAGAAGAATGAGTAAATAGTTAAATATATCGAGGATAATGGAAGTCAGATTTTTTTTACTAAGAGAGAAGGAAGTTACAAATACAATAAGGGTGAAGACTAGAATGAACCCTGTAGTGTTGGAGTAGAGCTAGAGATATTGGAGTAAATTCATGAGTTTTAATATAAATAGACAGAAAGATATATAAATAGATATAGGGGTGTGTGTGTGTGTGTGTGTGTGTGTGTGTGTGTGTGTGAATTCCCTAGCTCTGTCTGCTAAAATAACCTAAAAACAGTAACACTCCAGTAGCAATGACCATACCTAGCATCCAGATCTTGGTTCTAAAAATGCATTCTCAAGTAAAAGGAACCAGAGCTCAGTGGAGAAACAGCTGATGAAATAACTGCAATGATTGTGGCAGAAAAAATACCAGAAGAGCCTGAAATGTCTTGCACCCCAAAGAAAGTACTCTCAGAATGACATAGAGATGTCAAAAGGACACAGGAACTGGCTTGAAGGGTATCCCAATGGCTGGAACTGGAGCATTTTCAGCATTAAAACCAATGGTGATAGTAATGGCTTATAATCTATTGGGTAACATAGAAATCCACAAGTCCATGCTGATGGAAATAAGCAAATAAGAAGGCAGAGGAAAAAACTTCTATACAATATAATCCCAACTAGTAAATGGAAAACAAATGTTTTAATTAGAAAAACTACAATTTGGCAATCATCCTAGTAACAATTTATGCAAGAATCATAAAATAAGCAAGTGAAAGTTTAAGAAACCGGATGTTTACATAGCCTCAAAGTGTCCTCCTACAAAATACTTATTAATTCAAAGGGAAAGAGAATAACTTAACAGTGGAGAAATTATCACCTTAAGCCATCAAAGTTAACATCACCAGCAAAAAGACAAGTCAATATTATGTGCCTTTTAATATGATACACTTGGAAGAATACAATTTCACTTCTATCACATTCCTGCCAAAAAATGTATTACCTGAATCTAATCATGAAGAAACATCAGACAAACCTAAAATGAGGAACTCTACAAAAAAAAAGAAAGAAAGAAAAGAAAGAAAAGAAAAAGAAGCAAGGGAGGGAGGGAGGGAGGGAGGGAAAGGCCTGAACTCAAAAATGTCAAGGTCACTAAAAACAAGGAAAGATTGAGGAAATGTCACAAATTAAAGATTAAAGAGACATAACAACTAAATGCAATTCATAATCCTGACTTTGGTTCTAGACCAAAAGTAAGAAATATTTTTTCAAAGAGGAAACTGTTAGACCAAATGACAAATTTTGAATGTGGTCTGTGGATTAGAGGAATTATATCAATGTTAAATTTCTGATTTTGGTGATAATACTGTGGTTATGCAGGAGAGGGTCCTTGTCTTAAAGGAAAACAGTTAAGTAGTTAAGGATAATTGAAATCACCTCTGCAACTTACTTCAATTGGTTCAGAAAAAGAGAATGAATGGCAAAACAAATGTAAAATGTTTACAATTGGAGAACTTGAGTGAAGAATAATAAAAGAGTTATCTTTTACGCAGGAGTTTGTTGTACTATATTTGCAACTTTTACGTACGTTTGAAATTATTTCAAAATAAAAAGTTAAGAAAATGGCAATAACAGTATTTAATTCTTTGGATTTTGGGTAAAAATACATGAATTAATATTTGTGGTATGTTTATAACAGAGCTGGACACATAATAAATGCTAGATATATGTTAGCAATGATGGTGATAGACAATGGTGGTGGTGGTGGTGGTGAAGTCCTGAATTTTAAACACACAATTTGTCCAGGCGCAGTGGCTCATACCTGTAATCCCAGAACTTTGGGAGGCCAAGGCAGTCTGATCACCTGAGGTCAGGAGTTCAAGACCAGCCTGGCCAACATGGTGAAACCCTGTCTCTACTAAAAATACAAAAATCAGCTGGGTGTGGTGGCAGGTGCCTGTAATCCCAGCTACTCAGGAGGCTGAGGCATGAGAATCGCTTGAATCCAGGAGGCCAAGGTTGCAGTGAACAGAGATCACGCCATCGCACTGCAGCCTCAGTCACAAGAGTGAAATTCCATCTCAAAAATAAATAAACAATAAACACACAATTCATCTGAATTGGGATGAGTTGACTCTGGCTCACTTTTCTCCTTTTAGATTTAACAAAGAAATTAAAATAGTATTTACTTGTATTTGACATGCTAACAACAATGTCAATTTGTTTACTGCAATTTAAACACTGTTCATATAATGTTTTATATACTAGTGTCCCCAAGCAAAAGACATGTTAGTAATATTTTTTAAATAATCCAAGATCAAATTTTTAAAAATCCATTTTCACCTTTCATTAATTTAGGCAATATGGTGATAATGAGAATATGCAATACATAAATATATACATATATTAACATATTTAATAAAGGTAAATAATATACAATGCTATTGTATACGGTTACTATACAACACCATATACAATACAATAGCATTGTATATTATTAACCTTTATTAAATATGTATGTTAATATATATTACAATACATAGAATTAAAGACCATGAGAGTTTAAAAGACTTTAGGGATCATCTACTCCAATTCCTTTGAGAGTAACTGTATCCTCTCTCTACAGCAGGGGTCCCAACCCTCAGGGCATGAACTAGTACTGGTCCGTGGCCTGTTAGGAACTAGGCCACACAACAGGAGGTGAGTGGAGAGCAAGTGAGCATTACTGCCTGAGCTCCACCACCTGTCAGATCAGCAGCGGCATTATATTCTCATAGGAGCACAAACCCTATTGTGAACTGTGCATGTGAAGGATCTAGGTTGCATGTTCCTTATGAGACTAATGCCTGATGATCTGAGGTGGAACCATTTCATTCTGAAACCATTAGTGAGCACACCCCTCACCCCGCTGACTCCTTCCATGGAAAAACTATCTTCCATGAAACCAATCCCTGGTGTCAAAAAGGTTGGGGATCACTGCTCTATAGCATCCCCATCAAATAGTAGTTTCTGATTGACCACCTACAATGACAGGAAACACTCCTTCTCAGAACAGCCAATTGGAAGTCATTCCTGATTGTTAGAAAGTTACTTTTTAACAATGAGTCAAAATCTTTCTCCATGTAATTTCCAGAGGCTGCTACTATACATGTCTTCTGAGGTCACAAATTGATTCCCTCTTCCACATAACATTTCGATAACAAAAACTACTATTCCCTACCCTCCTCAACTAAGTTCTTCCACTGTAAGTTTCCTCTTCTCCAAACTGAATATCCCCCGAGTTTTCAATTATTCCATGTATAATCATGGCTTTCAGTCCTCTCACTATCTTAACCACTCTCCTCAGTTTCTATACTTTGTCCTGTTCAGGGGGATTTTGTTTCTATGAAGGCAGTCTGAGATCACATCAGCTATCTTGCAATCTCATGCACTCATGATTATTCCTTCATTCAGTCAGTATTTATGAGTGCCTGTGATGTGGAAGGCACCATGCTAAGATATTATAAGAGACAAGACCAAGAAGACATAAGCTTTCTCTTAAGGAACATACATGTTAATGAGTGAGAAAAGATGTATGGTAATAAATGCCACAAAACAGACACAACAAGTACTATGCACATTAAAGGAAGGAAATTATACAATTAACTATAGATTTGCTTTAACATAAGAATATGGGAGAACAAAGCAAAAGTAATGACAATTTCAGCCTAGAACTAATTTGTTTTGGGATAGCATGAGAATTGGTAAAAAGGAGCAGTTTGAGATTTAAACTACACTAAAAGAAAAACTTCTAGATTAGAAGAATGATCACACAAATGCAGAAGACACAAAGAGTATATACAGTTTTTTAACCCTTGAGAGCTCTGACAACAGGAATAATAATTTGTGCAGAGTGATTTACATGCAATTCTTTAAATAGGCAAAAAAAAAAAAAAAGACTAGACTCAAGCACTTTACATGTATTATCTCACTTAAACCCACAAGTTCAACAAGGTAGGTACTAATATTACTCCTTTTTTAAAAAAGCTCAGCAAGGTTTGGTGACTTGCCCAAGCTTACCAAGGTGCTAAATAGTGCAGTCAGGCTTCAAACCCAGGCTGTCACCTTCCAGACCATTCGTTTACAACTTGAGATTATCAGCTACTTAATGCCCAACAAAGCAATCTCTGGCAAATTCCCACCCACGTGTCTAAAACTTTCCTGGTGACCTACTTGTAAAACCCCTCACTGAACAATCTGTTCATTCTCTGGATTCTAGAACACTTTCTACAGGGCTCTACATTCATCCTTGACATACTGTATCATTGTGAGGTGCCTATATACCAGTATCCCCTGATAAAGTGTTACCACTCCAAGAAAAGGCATTATGTATGTCTTTATCTTTCTTCTTAGTATCTCCAACTCCTAGCTCAGTGTAAGACTCAACAAATGCTGGGAGAATGAATGAGTCCTCTGGCTTAGCTGACACGCTTTGGAGAAAGTCACCTTCTTAACCAAGCACCTCTAATTCTGGATCTAATTAGTTGTAGTGCAGAGCTTTGGTTGTCACAATTGTGCAACCTAACTCTGTCTTGTATCTCCTAACTCTGAAGTGAGGGAATCCAATAAGCAATGTGAGTATCTGGCTGTTGTCCACCATCCTCTTCAGCAGCCTCATTCATTTTTCAGGGTCTTCACTCACATTTACAACAGTGGCCAGCCAGAGTTACACAGAAACCAGAGGCAAAATAAATGGGAAATGAGATCACCTAATATTTCTTCTTTCCTTCATTGAGTTCCTAAAGTAAAAGAGTTCAGTAAAGTTGCTGATACTTTGGGGTTTTAAATAAAAGAGAGATACAAAGCAAGTGATTTTATACAGTTAGAAAATGATTAAACACACTTTAGTAAAGATAGCAGGCATGTGGATTGAGTTCATATATGGTTATAACTATAAAATAGTGTTAAGCTGAAAAATGCAATTGACATACTGAAGAATGCATGAGAGTCTCTTAACAGCAGAACTCTTAAAGTAGAAGAAAAAATTACTGAGATTAAAGACAGGCTATTTGAACATACACTGTCAGAAGAGCGAAAAGAAAAAAGAATAAAAAGAATTGATGTGGGCTGGGTACGGTGGCTCATGCCTGTAATCCCAGCACTTTGGGAGGTTGAGGTGGGCGGATCAGCAGGTCAGGAGACCGAGACCATCCTCGCCAGTGTGGTGAAACCCAGTCTCTACTAAAAATACAAAAAGTAGGCCAGGCACGGTGGCTCACGCCTGTAATCCCAGCACTTTGGAAGGCCGAGGCGGGCGGATCACGAGGTCAGGAGATCGAGACCATCCTGACTAACACAGTGAAACCCCATCTCTACTAAAAATACAAAAACATTAGCTGGGCGTGGTGGCGGATGCCTATAGTCCCAGCTACTCGGGAGACCGAGGCAGGAGAATGGTGTGAACCCGGGAGGCGGAGCTTGCAGTGAGTCGAGATTGTGCCACTGTACTTCAGCCTGGGCGACAGAGCAAGATTCTGTCTCAAAAAAAAAAAAATACAAAAAGCTGGACGTGGTGGTGCGTGCCTGTAATCCCAGCTACTTAGGAGGCTGAGGCAGGAGAATCGCTTGAACCCGGGAGGCAGAGGTTACAGTGAGCTGAGATCGGGCCACTGCACCCCAGCCTGGCGACAGAGCGAGACTCCGTCAAAAAAAAAAAGAAAAAGAAAAAAAAGACTGTATGTCTACAAATCTAGAAAACAGCCTCAAAAGGGCAAATCTCAGAGTTATTGGCCTTAAAGAGGAGATGGAGAAAGAGATAGAGGTAGAAAGTTTATTCAAAGAAATAATATGAGAACTTCCCAAACCTAGAGAAAGAGATCAATATTCAAGTACAAGAAGGCTATAGAACACCAAGCAGGTTTAACCCAAAGAAGACTACCTCAAGGCACTTAATAATCAAACTCCCAAAGATCAAGGATAAAGAAAGGATCCTAAAAGCAGCAAGAGAAGAGAGATAGCATATAATGAAGCTCCCATATGTGTGCCAGTAGACTTTTCAGTGGAAACCTTACAGGTCAGGAGATAGTGGCATGACATACTTGAAGTGCCAAGGGGGAAAAAAAATTTACCCTAGAGTAGTATAGCTGGTGAAAATATCCTTCAAGCATGAAAGAGAAATAGTTTCCTAGACAAATAAAAGTTGAGGGATTTCATCAACACCAGACCTTTTCTACAAGAAATGCTAGAGGGAGCTCTTCGATCTGAAAGAAAAGAACATTAATCAGCAATAAAAAATGATCTAAAGGAGGCTGGGTGCAGTGGCTCACACCAGCACTTTGGGAGATTGAGGCGGGCGGATCACAAGGTCAGGAGTTCAAGACCAGCCTGGCCAATATAGTGAAACCCCGTCTCTACTAAAAATACAAAAATTAGCCGGGCATAGTGGTGGCCGCCTATAGTCCCAGCTACTCAGGAGGCTGAGGCAGGAGAATCGCCTGAACCCGGGAGGCAGAGGTTGCAGTTAGCCAAGATGGCACCACTGCACTCCAGCCTGGTGACAGAGCGAGACTCCATCTAAAAAAAAAAAAAAAAAAAAAAAAAAGTCATCTAAAGGTACAAAACTCACTAGTAATAGTAAGCACACAGAAAAACATAGAACATTATAACACTATAATTGTGGTATGTAAACTACCCTTATATAGAAAGATTAAATGATAAACCAATCAAAAATAACTTCAAGACATAGTACAACAGAAGTAAAGAGAAACAACAAAAAGTTAAAAAGCAGAAGGATAAAGTGTAGAGTTTTTATTAGTTTTCTTTTTGCATGTTTATGCAATCTTTGTTGTCATCAGTTTAAAATAATGAGTTAAAAGACAGTATTTGCAAGCCTCATGGTAACCTCAAGTCAAAAACATACAACAGATACACACAAAGCAAGAAATTAAATCATGCCACAAGAGAAAATCACCTTCACTAAAAGACGAGAAGGAAGGTAAAAAGGAAGAGAAGACCACAAAACAACCAGAAAACAAATAACAAAATGGCAGAAGTCCTTACTTATTGATAACATTGAATATAAACAGACTAAATTCTCCAATCAAAAGACATAGACTGGCTGAATGGATTAAAAAGCCAGACCCAGTGAATCTATTTCCTACAAGAAACACACTTCACCTATAAAGATACACATAGACCAAAAATAAAGGGATGGAAAAAGATATTCCATGCCAATGAAAACCAAAAAAGGACAACAGTAGCTATACTAATATCAGACAAGATAGATTTCAAGACAAAAACTGTAAGAAGAGACAAAGAAGGTCATTGTATAATAATACAAGGGTCAATTCTTCAAGAGGCTATAACAACTATAAATAAATATGTACCCAGTGTTGAAGCACCCAGATATATAAATTAAACATTAGAGTGAAAGAGAGATACCTCAATACAATAATAACTGGAGACTTCAACACCCCACTTTCAGCACTGGACAGATCATCCAGACAGAAAATAAACAAAGAAACATTGAACTTAATCTGCAATATAGAACAAATGGACCTAATAGATATTTACAGAACATTTCATCCAACTGCTGTAGAATACATATTCTCCTCATCACATGGATCATTCTCAAGAATAGAACACATGTTAGGTCACAAAACAAGTCTTAAAACATTAAAAAGGCCAGGTACAGTGGCTCACACCTGTAATCCCAACCCTTTGGGAGGCTGAGGTGGGCAGATCACCTGAGGTCAGGAGTTCGAGATCAGCCTGGCAAACATAGCAAAACCCCGTCTCTACTGAAAATGTAAAAATTAGCTGGGCATGGTGGTGCGCACCTGTAATCCCAGCTACTTGGGAGGCTGAGGCAGGAGAATCGCTTGAACCCCGGAGGTGGAGGTTGCAGTGAGCCGAGATCTTGCCACTGCACTCCAGACTGGGAGACAGAGCAAGACCCTGTCTCAAAAAAAAAAAAAAAAAAAAAAATTGGAAATTAAGCAATGGAAATTAAACACGGAAATTAAGCAATATGCTCCTGAATGACCAAGAGGTCAATGAAGAAATTAAGGAAATTGAGACATTTCGTGAAACAAATGGTAATGGAAACACAACATACCAAAAGCTATGAGATACAGTGAGAGCAGTACTAAGATGGAAACTTATGGCTATAAGTGCCTACATCAAAAAAAGAGGAAAAACTTCAAATACGTAACCTAATAACACATCTTAAAGAATTAGAAAAGCAAGAGCAAACCAAACCCAAAGTTAGTAGAAGAGGCCAGCAATTTGAGAGGCTGAGGCTGGCAGATTGCTTGAGCCCAGGAATTTGAGACCAGCCTGGGCAACATTGCAAAACCCCATCCTTATAAAAAATACAAAAATTAGCTGGGCGTGGTGGTGCACACCTGTAGTCCCAGCTACTCGGGAATCTGAAGTAGGAGGATCACTTGGGCACCAGGAGGTTAAGGCTATGGTGAGCTATAATCATGCACCTGCGCTTTGGCCTGCATGACAGAGCAAGACTCTGTTTAAAAGAAAAAACTTAGTAGAAGAAAATAAATAATAAAGATTAGAGCAGAAATAAATGAAATTGAAATGAGGAAAACAATACAAAAGGTCACTGAAACAAACAGTTGGTTTTTTTAAAAGATACACACAATTGACAAACCTTTAGTCAGACTAAGAAAAAGAGAGAAGACCCAAATAAATAAAATCAGAGGCAGCTGGACAAGGTGGCTCATGCCTATAATACTAGCACTTTGGGAGGGTGAGGTAGGCACTTGAGCTCAGGAGTTTGAGACCAGCCTGGGCAACATGGTGAAACCCCATCTCTACCAAAAATATAAAAAATTAGCCAGGTGTGGTGGTGCATGCCTGTGGTCGCAGCTACTTGGGAGGCTGAGGTGGGAGGATTGTTTGAGCCAGGGGAGGCAGAGGTTGCAGTGAGCCAAGATTGCACCACTGCACTCCAGCCTGGGTGACAGACCATATCTCTAAAAAATAAAATAAAATTAGAGATGAAAAAGGAGACATTACAACTGATGCCACAGAAATTCAAAGGATCATTTGTGGCTACTATGAGCAACTATATGCCAATAAATTGGAAAATCTAGAGGAAATGGATAAATTCCTAGACATATATAACCTAACAAGATTGAACCATGAAGAAATTTGAAACCTAGACAGACCAGTAACAAGTAACAAGATCAAAGTTGCAATAAAATGCTACTGATTTTTGTATGTTGATTTTGTATCCTGCAACTTTACTGTATCCTAAAGTTCTTTTCCTCCCCATAAAGAAAAGCCCAGGACCTCGCGATGCCTCACACTTGTAATCCCACCACTTTGGAATGCCGAGATGGTGGATCACAAGGTCAGGAGATTGAGACCATCTTAACTAACATGGTGAAACTCCGTATCTACTAAAAATACAAAAAATTAGCCGGGCATTGTGGCGGGTGCCTGTAGTCCCAACTACTTGGGAGACTGAGGCAGGAGAATGGCGTGAACCCAGGAGGTGGAGCTTGAAGTGAGCAGAGATTGCGCCACTGCACTCCAGGCTGGGTGACACTGCGAGACTCCGTCTCAAAAAAAAAAGAAAAAAGAAAAGAAAAGAAAAGCCCAGGACCTGATGGCTGAATTCTACCAAACATTTAAGGAAGCATTAATACTAATCCTGCTCAAACTGTTCCCAAAAATAGAGGAGAGAATACTTCCGAACTCACTCTATGAGGCCAGCATTACTCTGATACCAAAACTAGACAAAGACACATCAAAGAAAGAAAACTACAGGCCAATATCTCTAATGAATATTGATGCAAAAATCGTCAACAAAATACTAGTAAAGCAAATTCAACAATACATTAAAACAGTCATTCATCATGACCTAGTGGGATTTATCCCAGGGATGCAAGGATGGTTCAACATGTGTGAATCAATGTGATAAATTATATCAACAGAATGAAGAACAAAAACCATATAATCATTTCAATTAATGCTGGAAAAGCACTTGATAAAATTCATCATCCCTTCATGATAAAAATCCTCAAAAAACTGGGCATAGAAGGAACATATCCCAACATAATAAAAGCCATATGTGACTGGGCATGGTGGCTCATGTCTGTAATCCCAGCACTTTGGGTGACTGAGGGGGCGGATCACTTGAGGCCAGGAGTTTGAGATAAGCCTGGCCAACACGGCAAAACCTTGTCTCTACTAAAATACAAAAAATTAGCTGGCATGGTGGTGCATGCCTGTAGTCCCAGCTGCTTGGGAAGCTGAAGCATGAGAATTGCTTGAACCTGGGAGGCAGAGGTTACTGTGAGCCAAGATGGCACCACTGCACTCCAGCCCGAACAACAGAGCAAGACTCTGTCTCAAAAAAAAAAAAAAAAAAAAAAGTCATATACGATAGACCCACAGCTAGTATCGTATTGAATGGGGAAAAACTGAAAGCCTTTCCTGTAAGATCTAGAAAAAGGATGGCCACTTTCACCACTGTTATTCAAGACAGTACTGGAAGTCCTAGCTACAGCAATCAGATAACATAAAGAAATAAAGGACATCCACCTTTGCAGGGACATGGATGAAGCTGGAAACCATCATTCTAAGCAAACTACCACAAGGACAGAAAACCAAACACTGCATGTTTTCACTCATAGGTGGGAGTTGAACAATGAGAACACATGGACATGGGGCGGGGGGAACATCACACACCTGTCCGTGGGGGGTTGGGGACTGGGGGAGGGATAACATTAGGAGAAATACCTAATGTGAATGACGAGTTGGTGGGCGCAGCAAACAAACCTGGCATATGCATACCTATGTAACAAACCTGCACGTTGTACATATGTACCCTAGAACATAAAGTATAATAATAATAAAGCAAGAAATAAAGGACATCTAAACTGGAAAAGATGACAAATTATCCTTGTTTACAAATGATGTGATCTTATATTTGGAAAAACCTAAAGACTCCGCCAAAAAACTGTTAGAACTTTAGAATTTATCAGTAAACTATTATTTACAGATAAACAAATTCAGTAAAGTTGCAGGATACAAAATCAACATACAAAAGTCAGCAGCATTTCTATATGCCAAAAGTGAACAATCTGAAAAGGAAATCAAAAAAGTAACCCATTTACAATACCCACAAATCAACTTAAACACCTAAGAATTAACCAAAGATGTGAAAGATCTCTACAAAGAAAACTATAAAACATGTGTGAAAGAAATTTAAAAGGACACCAAAAAATGGAAAAATATTTCATGTTCATGGACTGGAAGAATCAATATTGTTAAACTGTCTATATTACCCAAAGCAATCTATAGATTCAATGAAATTCCTGTTAAAATAGCAATGACATTCTTCACAGAAATAGAAAAAAAAAATCTTAAAATTTATATGGAACCACAAAAGACCCAGAATAGCCAAAGTTATCCTGAACAAAAAGAACAAAACTGGAAGAATCACATTACCTGACTTCAAATTATACTACAGAGCTATAGTAACCAAAACTGCATGGTACTGGCATAAAAACAGATACATAGACCCATGAAACAGAATAGAGAATCCAGAAACAAATCCATACAGCTATAGTAAACTCATTTTCCACAAAGGTGCCGGGGACATACACTGGAGAAAGGACAGTCTCTTCAATAAATGATACTGGGAAAACAATAACCATATGCAGAATAATGAAATTAGACCCCTATCACTCACCACATAGAAAAACCAAATCAGCCTGTAATCCCAGCACTTTTGGAGGCTGAGGTGGGTGGATCACAAGGCCAGGAGTTCGAGACCAGCCTGACTAACATGCTGAAACCCCGTCTCTACTAAAAATACAAAAAAAAATTAGCTGGGCGTGGTGGCACATGCCTGTAATCCCAGCTACTCAGGAGGCTGAGGAAGGAGAATCACTTGAACCTGGAAGGCGGCGGTTGCAGTGAGCAGAGATTGAGCCACGGCACTCACTGCACCCCAGCCTGGGCAACAGAGGGAGACTCCACCTCAAAGAAGAAAAAGAAAAATCAAATAAAAACGGAATAATGTCTTAAATATAAGTCTTCAAACTACAAAACTACTACAAGAAAACTTGGGAAAACTCTCCAGGACATTGTTCTGGGCAAAAATTTCTTGAGTAATGCCCCACCAGCACAGCCAACCAAAGCAAAAATGAATAAATGGGGTCACATCAAGTTTAAAAGCTTCTGCACAGCAAAGGAAACAGTCAACAAAGTGAAAAGACAACCCACAGAATGGGAGAAAATATTTGCAAACTACCCATCTGACAAGGGATTAATAACCGGAATATATAAGGAATGGTAAATAACTGTCAGAACAAATCTAATAATCCAATTTTTAAGTGGCAAAAGATCTGAACAGACATTTCTCAAAAGAAGACATACAAATAGCAAACATGAAAAGGTGCTCAACATCATTGATCATCAGAGAAATGCAAATCAAAACTACAATGAGATATCATCTCACTCCAGTAAAAATGGCTTTTATCCAAAATCCAGGCAATAATAAATGCTGGCAAGGATGTGGAGAAAGGGAACTCTCACACATTGTTGGTGAGAATATTAATTAGTACAACTACTATGAAGAACAGTTTGGAGGTGCCTCAAAAAACTAAAAATAGAGCAACCATACAATCCAGCAATCCCACTGCTGGATATATAACCAAAAGAAAGGAAATCAGTATATCGAAGAGTTATCTGCATTCCCATGTTTGTTGCAGTTCTGTTCACAATAGCCAAGATTTGGAAGCAACCTGAGTGTTCATCAACAAATACTTATATACAATGGAGTATTATTTAGGCATAAAAAAGAATGAGATCCTGTTATGTGCAACAACATAGATGGAACCGAAGGTCATCATGTTAAGTGAAATAAGCCAGGCACGGAAAGACAAATTTCACGTGTTTTCACTTATCTGTGGGATCTAAAAATCAAAACAATTGAATTCATGGAGATAGAGAGTAGGCTGGGCGCAGTGGCTCACACCTGTAATCCCAGCACTTTGGGAGGCTGAGGCAGCTGGATCACCTGAGGTCAGGAGTTCAAGACCAGTCTGGCCAACATGGTAAAACCCCATCTCTACTAAAAATACAAAAATTAGCCAGGTATGGTGGCAGGTGCCCGTAAGCCCAGCTACTTGGGAGGCTAAGGCAGGAGAATCGCTTGAACCCAGAAGGCAGAGGTTGCAGTGAGCCGAGATCATGCCACTGCACTCCAGCTTCCAGCCTGGGTAACAAGAGCAAGACTCAATTTCCAAAAAAAAAAAAAAAAAACAGAAAAAAGAGTAGAAGGATGGTGGTTACCAGAGCTGGCAAGGGTAGTGGGAGAGGGTTGGGGGTGTGGGGAAAACTGGGGATCGTTAATGGATACAAAAAGTAGAAAGAATGAATAAGACCTAGTATTTGATAGCACAACAGGATGACTATAGTCAATAATAATTTAATTGTACATTTTTAAATCATTATAATTGGATTGCTTATAAAAACAAAGGATACATGCTCCAGGGGATGGATACCCCATTTACCATTATGTGATTATTAAACATGTTGCATCTCTATATCAAAGTATCTCATGTACCCCATAAATATATATACCTATGTACCCACAAAAATTAAAAGTTAAAATTAAAATTAAAATGAAGTAGTCACAAGTCATAGAATCAAGGAGTAGAATGGTGGTTTCCAGGGACTGGAGGCCAGGGGAAAATCAGGAGTTACTAATCAACAGGCATAAAGACTCAGTTAAGCAAGACGCATAAGCTCTAAAGATCTGCTATACAGCATCGCATCTATCAACAATATATATCAACAATGATGTATTATACACTTAAAATTTTATTAAAAAGATAGGCCCAGGTGCAGTGGCACACACCTGTAATCCTGGCACTTTGGGAGGCCGAGGCAGGCAGATCACCTGAGGACAGGAGTTCAAGGCCAGCCTGGCCAACATGGTAAAACCCTGTCTCTACTAAAAATACAAAAACTAGCTGGGTGTGGTGGCCAGCTACTCCAGAGGCTGAGGCAGGAGAATCCCTTGAACCCGGGAGGCAGAGGTTGCAATGAGCGGAGATCACACCACTGTACTCCAGCCTGGGCAACAAGTAAGACAATGTCTCAAAAAAAAAAGAAAAAATTTTTTTGTTCAGAGGACAGATCTCATGTTACATATTCTTTCCACAATAATTGTTTTAAAGTCCAAAAAATTGGACATAAATGTTCATTATTATGGGATTGTTTAAATTACTTACATTCTGTCCACACAGATCAATATTATGCTACTGTTAATGATGACCTAGTTTTATATGTATTGGTTTGAAAGACATTAATTATAAATTATATAGCAAAAATGCAACCAATAGAGGATTGGTCCATTTAAAATGTATGTATGTTCATCTAAATGAAAATCTGTTTACAATGGTTTTCTATGTTTATGCATTTCTCTATTACCTAAATTTCTTACAATGAGCATATTTTTTTGAGAAAAAACAATACCAATGTTTTTGAAAAATACAAATGTAAACTTTAAGAACTTCACAAACCACATACCACCAATATATTTAAAATTGTCTGCATTATGATACATTTTAGTCATATGTTCTTCAGATTATAAATTTCTATAAGATTTATATGTTGTTCTTATTAAAATTTACATTAATTCATTTTCCTTAAGCTTTAAGGAATTTTTTTGCTATCAATATCAATTTTACATCTTCCTAGACTTTGTTCTGGAATTTAAATAAGTGTAAATACTTAATCGCTCAGCCAAATACCAAACACTTCAATCCACAGGCTCTGTGCCTTTGGAACAGATGATTATGAAAATAAATGGTGCTGCAGAGTTCACATTTACTAGAAGTGTCAAAAAATAAAGATGGATTACAAAAGCTCTAAAAAATGTGTGGCTCGTAGTGTATGATGGTTTTCAAAAGGGATGAGTGTATTTGCATGTGTGTTAGGTTTGTGTGTAAATACACATCCCTGTATCTTTCCTAAGTATATGTGAGAATTCCTGTTTATGCTCATGGTGTGTACTTTCTCATAGGTAATAAAATCTGTTATGCATATGCTTATCTGTACCTCCAAGGCAATCCAAAATTTGCTTTCATGTTATGTTCAGGAAACCAGCCTCAACTTGTCTGAAAAGGGTTTCAGTGTTGGGCCTGCTCCACTCTGGCCACCTGCCGTGGAGATGTGCTATTTTTGGCAAAGGTGCAGAGTAGAAGGGCAACGCAGGCCGCCGCCCAGGAAGTCAGTCGACCAGGGCGCGCGAGGCACTTCAGCACCACGGACACAGGCAAGCCTGATCCAAGTCCTCTCTCGCGGAGGAAGATCGCTCCTCGGGAGCTGCCCCCAGCCCTCTGGACCCTGGGCGTTACTATCTCCGCGTCCTTGATCGTCACTCGGCCGCGAGCTTTACGCCTCGCTCCTCGCGGAGCCGGGAGAAAACCTGGCCCGAGATGGAAATCCGCGCTGAGCCCTCATACGCCGCAACACGACTTCCTGCCGGTCCACGCGACCCCCTTTCCCTCTCCTCCTCTCAAATGAGGCCAAATGGGTGCACGTGGCGTAGAAATTCTACAGCGCCCAGAGCACCGTCAGGAAAGATTCGCCTTTTCCTCCCCGTGGCTGCTGGAGGCTGAGCTGACTTGCCCTGAGCCTCCTCCGCCACTCTCGGCCATGACCAGGCCCTTCCTCCACTAACCCTTGCCCTCGTCTTCCCTTGGGAAAATATTTCTACAAACTGTCGATGTACCACGAAAATCTCAGCGCCCATAGACTGGCGTTCAAGACTCATGGACATGAGACAAGAGAGTAATGGAAAATACACATTCTTGACCATATTTCTAAAATCATCCAGCCTTTTTTAAAACTTGTATTTGAAATTGATTCCATGACGCCACAGGGACTCACCCCTTGCTTGGGTGGGCTACTGGGCGAGAGGAAAGCAACAGCCCCTGGCTTTCATCATGGACGCTGCAGGAGGGCCCAGACACGCGACAGCGGAAAGAAACGGGAAACCGGGCCGTAGCCGATGCTGGCCCTGCCGTCCCCGTGTCCCGGTTCTCCAGGAGGTGAGCGCAGAGAAATGCGGGCCCCGCGGCCTTTCAGGCGTCGTGCAGAGCACCCCGAGGTCTGCAAAGCGGGCGGGGCGCGTCGCCTCCAACCCGGCCCTTACCCAGAAAGACTGTTCTGCCCCTTAGGCGTGGCGGCTAAACGCGGGTGTGTGAAGTTCGGGGTCCGCTCTCATTCCCCTGTGGGGCGGCCGGGCAGGCAGGGTCAAGTCCCAGTCCGCCGCCGCCGACCGGCTCCCGGGGCCCGGTTACCTGCGTGTCGCGGCGAGGAAGGTGCCCCCAGAGACGACTGAGGCGAGCGTGCACTCGCCTGAGAAAATCAAGGCGGGCGCTGCCCGGAGGGGTGCGGAGAGAGAGGGGCGCCGCCGGCGCAGACTCTGCGCCTGCGCTCTCCGCCGCCACCACCCCCTCCCCGCCCCACAACCTGACTCGCGCCGGAGTCGGAGACTGCCGGGGGCGCCAAGGGTTGTGATTGAACTGAAGGACTTCCTCTACCCGCGAGGTGGGAGGGTCAAAGTACGGGAAAGCGCCTGCCCGGGCCCCTCTAGCTTACGCCCTTGGAGGGCGCCTGTTTGAAGAAATTGCCTGCCAGGGCTATGTAGTCCGCTGCAAGTGGGCAGGGAGGCAGTTTCTGTCCATTTCCACCCATTGTTTGTGCTTAAAAGTCGCAAGTCGATTCCTTGATGTTTAAACATGTGTCCAGCATCGGAAAATCCTGGTCCGGAAAAGTCTTCGGGCATCCCGAGTCCACCCGACATTTTACTGATGAGGTCTCTGAAGGAAGGGTCTTGACACTGCACACCTGGTTCTTCTACCCAGGTCAATATGCCGCAGTCCCAAGTGGAATGAATATAGCCTCTTGGAAACAGACTGGTCATCAAAAGCAGTGGATTTGATGGGTCCAGGGAACAGGCAAGAAAGGATGAGGGCTGAACCAAGGTGCTGACTGTGGGGAAAAAACAGGAGTTGCCTGTTGCTTTTTCCTCTGTCCCTTCAGACCCACTGTCCACTCCACTCTGTGACTCAGGACTGATCTTTATGGGCTACGTCAACTATAATCTGGCTTTCAATTGGTTTTGGCAAGTGGGAGGCACCAGCAGATCTGAAGGCAGAATGTGATTCAGGACCTCCCCTGCATCCCCAGCGGGCTACCCTGTTAGCAGTGGCTATGTTCTTCATCTGAAAGCCATTACTCCCATCCTGTGGCCCTCTCCTGCAGTTTCCTCCAGGTTCTGGTTACCACTAACTACCCTTGCCGCTTCAGGCCTGGGGTGGGTAATGACGCCCAGAGGTTTCCTTTAACCCCATCCACACCTTTTTAAATAGTCCCTTCATTAAACTCTATTCAACTATCTCATCTTTTCCCCACCTTTCCAGGACACTATAATAGATTTTAGTCCGTTGTGGTTGGCAAAATTCATGAAGACGAAAAGATATGTAAAAGAAATATGGGGCTTTTAAAAGGTGAGAAGTCTTCCAGAGCCATCTTGACAGTTCCCTGGGCTCCAGGCAGCCAGCATGTTAGGTGGTCTCCCCACTGGGCCCCATAGCCCGAGGGTGCCGGATTAGGTAGACCCAAGAATGAAATTCAGACTGCTCATAAATAGTGTGAGCACCAAAGGGCTGGGGATCATTTGAGAGTCCAGCATAATAGGACTTTGGATTCCTCTTGAGGTAGAGAGACAATCTAGATCTTCATAGAGCAAGTGCTGGTGCTCTCCCAACTACAACTGGGCTGCTTTTGAATGAGTCAATATTCTTAGGACACTTAAGAGAGTCCTGGGAACAGTGGCTGATAAATGTGCTAACAAGAAACTGCTGAGTGAGGCAATTGTCAATTGGGAGCCTCTGGCTGTTTCTGTAGAAAATCCAAGAATGTTCCCAAAGAGGGGAAAAAGGCAAGAGGGCGGGAAGTCATTAAATTGCCTCTAGCACACTATGGTGTGCTTGGTCTGAATCCAGAATTTCACCATTTCTCAGGCTTGTAAAAACAACCAAACTGATTTGACTACTTTGATTCCTTCCCCATCCCCTTAAAAAACAAAACAAAAACAAAATGAACAGACAAACAAAAAACCCACCAATGCAGTATCTTAGCAAGACTTACCCAAAGGGACCCCCAGCTGTAGCTATTTGCAAATAAAATTAATGTCCAAGCAAACACACTATTTGTACTGAATACAAATGAGACCAGAACAGAACATTTAACATGTAAATATTTCCATACTTTCACCCTTCCAAAGAGAAAGGATCATTTGTTGTTCAAACAGGCATTAATTGTGCTGATCTCAATAAGGAGTAGAGGTAAAGAAGCAAAAGGAGCTTCAGAAAGCTAGGCTGATCTGCAAGGCTCAGTTAGATTTTTTGTTTTGGAGAAGGTGGGATGGGGTGGGGATAAGGAAGACAACCAGCAAAGTTTGAGTAAGGGCGTAAGAAAAAAAGACCTAGAATGAGCTGACTTTAGGAGAGATGGTTTCTGGGAGTTTTGAGAGAGTGAGACTAGGGCTTTAGCACAGCTGACATTCTGAGTGACACCAAGGTATAGAAAGATATGAAAGAGGATTTTTAGACTTTTTGTGATGTTTAATAAATGAAATTATTTTGTGCTATGATACATAGGGCTTTTCCTTACAAGTGTCAAAAACTTAGACTGATTTAAGAAAAGGAGTATATTTGGCTTAATAACTGAAAAATCCATAGACAGGTAACTTCAGATATGACTAGATTCACGAATGCAAACATTGACATCAGGACATGATCTCTCCTTTCCTCTTTGTTGACTTCAAAGAGTTTGTTCTCACATAGTGATTTCTTGCCACCTCCCCACCTTTCCCCAATGTTCAACTTATATCATCTTTATAGCTAACCATTCCAAAATAAGCAGAGCACTTATTTCCCAGTAGTTCCAATAAAATCTTAAGTTTATGTCTCATTGGCAAATTCATATACCTTAATCTAGAGACAGGGCCGGGCTTAGTAGCTCTTGACTGTAATCCCAGCACTTTGGGAGGCCAAAGCAGGCAGATCACCTGAGGTCGGGAGTTCAAGACCAGCCTGACCAACATGAAGAAACCCGGTCTCATTAGGGCCGGGCACGGTGGCTCACGCCTGTAATCCTAGCACTTTCGGAGGCTGCAGCGGGCGGATCATGAGGTCAGGAGATCGAGACCATCCTGGCTAACACGGTGAAACCCTGTCTCTACTAAAAAATACAAAAAAAAATTAGCCAGGCGTGGTGGCAGACGCCTGTAGTCCCAGCTACTCGGGAAACTGAGGCAGGAGAATGGCATGACCCCAGAAGGTGGAGCTTGCAGTGAGCCGAGATCGCGCCACTGCACTCCAGCCTGGACGACAGAGCAAGACTCTGTCTCAAAAAAAAACAAAGAAAGAAAGAGAGAAATCAGCCAGGCGTGGTGCCACATGCCTGTAATCCCAGCTACTCAGGAGGTGGAGGCATGAGAATCACTTGAACCCAGGAGGCGGAGGTTGCGGTGAGCCCAGATCGTGCCATTGCACTCCAGCCTGGGCAACAAGAGCAAAACTCCATTTCAAAAAAAAAAAAAAAGAAAAATCTAGAGACAGAGAATAGGGGAGAGCTCATCCTCCAAAAGAAAATCAAGATTCGTTTTACCAGAAGAAACCATATAGTGATGGGCAGGTGAAAAAAGAAAATATCCACTATAGGTACCTCTCAAAACAACTTCGGTTAAGATGTATATTGCTTTCCAGTATTTTTTGTGGACACCAAACTAGTGTTTCTTTTGAAAATGACAGGAAGGCAGCTGAAATGTTTCTTTAACTTAAAAAATAAAGTGAAATGTCAGCCGGCACAGTGGTTCACGCCTGTAACCCCAGCACTTTGGGAGGCCAAGGTGGGCAGATCACTTGAGGTCAGGAGTTCGAGACCAGCCTGGCCAATATGGTGAAACCCCGTCTGTAGTAAAAACACAAAAATTAGCTGGGCGTGGTGGCATGTGCCTGTAATCCCAGCTATTCGGGAGGCTGAGGCAGGAGAGTCGCTTGAACCCAGGAAGCAGAGGTTGCAGTGAGCTGAGATCACACCATTACATTCCAGCCTGGGCATTGCAGCAAGACTCTGTCTCAGAAAAAATAAAACAAAAAACAAAAAACAAATAAAAAACAAAACAAAAAATAAAGTGAAATGTCTTGCTGTTCCTATACAAAGAGACACCAGAAAAGATTCTTAAAATGTATTTTAGTCTGAGTTTTCATATACTCACAATTTTTATTTAAGTAAAAAGTCCCGTTTTCTGATCCCAGAAAAGAACTAGAATCCTTAAAGCCCTGAATAAGTTACCAGAGTTCCTCGTTACCATTCTGGAGATACTTATTTCCTCTTATCAACATCATCGACTTCACTCTCATAATCAGATACAAAACTCAATACAGTTGACTCTTGAACAACATCGGTTTGAACTAGACAGATCCACTTATATGTGGGCCTTTTTTTTTCAGTAAATATATTGGAAAAGTTTTTGAAGATTTGTGACCATTTGAAAAAATTTGCAAACCATATAGCCTAGAAATATAGAAAAAAAATAAGAAAAAGTTAGGTACGTCATGAATGCATAAAATATATGTAGACACTAGTCCATTCTATCATTTACTATCATAAAATATACACAGATCTATCATAAAACATTAAAATTTATCAGGCCAGTTGTGGTGGCTCACACCTGTAACCCCAGCACTTTGGGAGGCTGAGGTGGGTGGATCACTTCGAGACCAACCTGGCCAACATGGGGAAACCCTATCTCCACTAAAAATATAAAAATTAGCCGGGCTTGGTGGTGCACATCTGTAATCCCAGCTACTCAGGAGGTTGAGGCAGGAGAATCACTTGAACCCAGGAGGTGGAGGTTGCAGTGAGCCCAGACTGCGCCACTGTACTCCAACTTGTGTGACAGAGTGAGACTCTCTCAAAAAAAAAAAGTCAAAATTTATCAAAACTGGGCCGGGCGCCATGGCTCACACCTGTAATCCCAGCACTTTGGGAGACGAGGGCGGGCAGATCACAAGGTCGGGAGTTTGAGACCAGCCTGGTCAACATGGTGAAACCCCGTCTCTACTAAAAATATAAAAATTTGCCAGGCATGGTGGCAGGTGGCTGTAATCCCAACTACTCGGGAGGCTGTGGCAGGAGAATCACTTGAAACTGGAAGACAGAGTTTGCAGTAAGCCAAGATCGCACCACTGCACTCCAGCCTGTGTGAAACAGCAGAACTTCATCTCAAAAAAAAAAAAAACTTATCAAAACTTAAGCAAACACAGACTGTATATGTCACCATTAGCAGTCAAGAGAAATATAAACAAACATGAATATGCAGTATTAAATCATAACTGTGGCCAGGCACAGTGGCTCATGCCTGTAATATCAGCACTTGGGGAGGCCAAGGCGGGTGGATTACCTTTCTTACTAACATTATCTTTTCTCTAACTGACTTTATTGTAAGAATACATACCAAATACATATAACATATAAAATGTGTGATAATCAACTGTTTCTGTTATCAGTAAGACTTTCAGTCAACAGGAGGCTATTAATAGTTAAGTTTGGGGGGAGTCAAAAGTTGTGTGTGGATTATTGACTGTGTGGAGTTTCAAAATGGATCAAAGACCCGAATATAAGAGCATAAACTATAAAACTCTTAGAAGAAAACATAGGATAGGCTGGGTGCAGTGGCCCACGCCTGTAATACCAGCACTTTGGGAGGCCTAAGCGGGCGGATCACCTGAGATCAGGAGTTCGAGACAAGCCTGACCAACATGGTGAAACCCTGTCTCTACTATAGATACAAAATTAGCTGGGCATCTCTACCCCACAAAATAAAAAAAAATTAGCTGGATGTCCCTGTAGTTCCCAGCTACTTGAGATGCTGAGGTGGGAGGATCACTTGAATCCAGAAATAGGAGGTTGCAGTGAGACAAGATAGAGCCAGTACACTCCAGCCTGGGCAACAGAGTGAAACCCTGTCTCAAAAAAAAAAAGCCGGAGGGGACGGGCAGGCAAAGGATTTGCATAGACATTTCCCTAAAGAAGATATATAAATGCGCTGAGTGTAGGGGCTCACGCCTGTAATCCCAGCACTTTGGGAGGCTGAAGTGGGTGGATCACTTGAGGTCAGGAGTTTGAGACCAGCCTGGCCAACATGGTGAAACACTGTCTCTACTAAAAATACAAAAATTAGCCAGCCATGGTGACAGGTGCCTGTAATCCCAGCTGCTTGGGAGGCTGAGGCAGGAGAGTCACTTGAACCCAGGAGGCAGAGGTTGCAGTGAGCCAAGATCATGCTACTACTGCACTCCAGCCTGGGTGACAGAGCAAGACTCCGTCTCAAAAAAAAAAAAAAATTGGCCAGGCAAGGTGGCTCACGCCTGTAATCCCAGCACTTTGGCAGGCCAAGGCGGGCAGATCACAAGGTTGGGAGATGGAGACCATCCTGACTAACACAGTGAAACCCCATGTCTACTAAAAATACAAAAAATTAGCCAGGCGTGGTGGTACGCGCCTGTAGTCCCAGCTACTAGGGAGGGACTATAGGCAGGAGAATCCCTTGAACCCAGGAGGCAGAGGTTGCAGTGAGCCAAGATCATGCCACTGCACTCCAGCCTGGGTGACAGAGGGAGGCTCTGTCTCAAAAAAAAAAAAAAAAAAAAAAGGGAATATATATGTACAAATGGCCAATAAGCACATAAGCACATGAAAAGATGCTCAACATCACTAATTATTAGGGAAATGCAAATTAAAAACCACAATGAGATACCCCTTCATATTCATGAGGAAAAATATTATCAAAACACCAAAAATTAACAATTCTTGGCAAGGATATGTGGAGAAATTGGCGTTGTTGGCATTGCTGGTGGGAACTGTAAAATGCTATAGCTGATAGATACAGGAGGCAAATAAGCAAGGGTTCCCAGAGAATCTCTCACTATCCCAAATATCAGATGCCTTTGTGCAGATGAGGGAACCTGCCCAGAGTCTTCCCTGGGCATGCCTGCAATGCCTGTGCCCTGAGAGAGTGGGGTGGAGCCACCGGGAATTCACACTTTATATAAGGGGAGGAGCCTGGCCTCTTCAGCACATGTGTGGTGGCCTGGTATTCAATCTGTGAGGTGAGATCCTGTTGGCAGGACCCCCTCTTTCTTTGCTGAGTTTTCTTTTCACGCAATAAATCTGCCCTCCTTACCCTTCAATGTGTCTGCATGCCTAATTTTTCCTGGTCCTGAGACAATACTCTGGATTTTAACTGAACTAAAGAGTAAAAAATTGTGCATCATAGCCACTGGGAAACTGGTGTAATGATTCTTCAAAAAATTAAAAACAGATTTACCATATCATCCAGTAATTTTACTTCCTTTTCTTTTTTTCTTTTTCCTTTTTTTTCAATTTGAGACAGAGTCTCGCTCTGTCATCCAGGCTGGAGTACAATGGCATGATCTTAGCTCACTACAACCTCTGCCTCCCAGGTTCAAGTGATCTTCCCACCTCAGCCTCCAGAGTAGTTAAGACCACAGGCATGTGCCACCATGCCAGCTAATTTTTGTAGAGATGGAGTTTCAGCATGTTGGCCAGCCTGGTATCGAACTCCTGACCTCAGATGATCTGCCCACCTTGGCCTCCCAAAGTGCTGGGATTACAGGCATGAACCACTGTGCCCAGCCTGATCCAGTCATTTTACTTATGATACACAAACAAAAGAAGTGAAACCAGAGACTTGAACAGGTATTTGTACACTGTGTTCATAGCAGCATTAATCACAATAGCTAAAATGTGGAAGTAACTCAAGTGTTTGTCAATGGATGAATGAATTTAAAAAGTACGGTATACACAGACAATGAAATATAATTCAGCCTTGAAAAGGAAGGACATTCTGACACATGCTATTACATGCATGAACCTTAATAATATTATACTAAGTGAAATAGGCCAAAAGGACAAATACTTTATGATTCCACTTATATGAGGTACCTAGAGTAGTCAAATTCATACAGACAGAAAGTAGAATGGTGGTACTGAGGCTGGGGTGGAGAATGGGGACTTAGTGTTTAATGGTACAAAGTTTCCGTTGGGAAAGACAGAAGAGTTCTGTAGATGGGTGGTGGTGATGGTTGAACAACAATGTGAATGTGTTTAATGCCATAGAACTGTTCACTTAAAAATAACAAAAATGGGGAAACACTCTATTTTAAGGAATAAAGTGTTGTCTTGATTCTAGAATCACAAATAAAGCCAACTGAAGTATTTAAGCTAAATTTATTATAACTTTTTTTTTTTTGAGGGTCTTACTTTATTGCCCAGGCTGGAGTGCAGTGGTGCTATCTCGGCTCACTGCAGCCTCTACCTCCTGGGTTCAAGTGATTCTTGTGCCTCAGCCTCCTCAGTAGCTGGGGTTACAAGCGCCTGCCACTACGCCTGGCTAATTTTTGTATTTTTAGTAGAGACGGAGTTTCACCATGTTGGTCAGGCTTGTCTCGAACTCCTGACCTCAGGTGATCGGTGATTGGGAGGCCTGCCTTGGCCTCTCAAAGTGCTGGGATTACAGGCGTAAGCCATCGTGCACAGCCTATAATTTTGTCGTTGTCTTTTGCCAAATAGTTTGAGCCATAACCATAATCTTTTTTCCTTTCCTTTCCTTTCTCTCCCCTCCCCTCCCCTCCCCTCCCTTTCCTTTTCTTGTCTTGTCTTTCTCTCTTTTTTTGAGACAGAGTCACTCTGTAACCCAGACTAGAGTGCAATGACTTGATCTCAGCTCACTGCAACCTCCAGGTTCAAGAGGTTCTTTGAGTAGCTGGGAGTACAGGCCTGTGCCACCATGCCCAGCTACTTTTTTGTATTTTTAGTGGAGATGGGAGTTTCACCATGTTGGCCAGGCTGGTCTCAAACTCCTGGCCTCAAGTGATCCACCTGCCTTGGCCTCCCGAAGTCCTGAGATTAGAGGCATGAGCCACTGAGCCCACCCTGTAATCTTTTTAAATAAAAAATACTTGAATGAGGCCGGACGCGGGAAAAATCGCTTGAGCCTGGGAGGCGGAGGTTGCAATGAGCCAAGATCATGCCATTGCACTCCAGCCTGGACGACAGAGTGAGACTCCATCTCAGTCAATCAATCAATCAGTCAATCAATTTGAATGAGATAAGGCAGGGGTGGAGTTGAAAAAGCTTGAAACAAAGGAAGATAAAAAATTGCACTTCAGAAAAATCTCCTCAAATTGACAAGAAGCAGAATAGCTTCAGGAGGGAATGAGTGAATGTTCAGCGTATTCTCCTCCTCTGGAGCATTGCTAAGGAGTGGTCCCAGGTGGGGTTGCTTGAGGCACAACCAAACGACCTTCCGACATCCATCTATCCCAAAACCGGATCTGTGAAACACTGGATTTGGTCTGTAACAATGGGGATGCAGAGAAATTTAAATGGGTTGCAATATACAAACCAAGTGCCTTTCATGGAATTTATAATTCCCAGACTCACAAGTGGTATTGAGCAGTTGAAAAACATGCAATCGCTGGTCGGGCGTGGTGGCTCATGCCTGTAATCCCAGCACTTTGAGAGGCCGAGGCGGGTGGATCACGAGGTCAGGAGATTGAGACCATCCTGGCTAACATGGTGAAACCCCGTCTGTACTAAAAATATATATATAAAAAAATTAGCCGGGCATGGTGGCGGGCGCCTGTAGTCCCAGCTACTCGGGAGGCTGAGGCAAGAGAATGGTGTGAACCTGGGAGGCAGAGCTTGCAGTGAGCTGAGATCGCGCCACTGCACTCCAGGTTGGGTGACAGAGTGAGACTCCATCTCAAAAAATATATAAAAAATAAAAATAAATGAAATAAAAACATGCAATCTCCTTGATTGGTGAAAACATACCTACACATTCAACTTCTCCATTCTTTATTTCAGAAGAATGACTGCAGGATAATCTACATGGCATGGAATGCCAAAGATGTGGCTGTGTCTTATTACTTCTACCAGTTGGCAAAAATGCACCCAGAGCCTGAAAGCTGGGAGGAGTTCCTGGATAAATTCATGGCTGTAAAGGTGTGTTTTGGTTTCTGGTATGACTATACTGCTGGGAGAAAAGGAAAAGGGTTTTGTATCTTTTTTGATGTATCTTTTATGATGTATCTTTTATGGTATGAAACTGCTGGGAGAAGAGGAAAGGGTTTTGTATCTTTTACCTATTTTTATGAAGACATGAAAGAGAATTCAAAGTGTAGAATTCAGAAGCTGTTAAATAGAAAAAGAAATGCCAGAAGAAACTGTGGGAAAAATCTTCTAGCATAGCTCTTCTGATGTGATAAAGCAGAATCCTAGTGGAAATTATACCACTATGGAAAATAATCAGATGGACCATTCTGTCTCCCTTCATAAGAAAGGATATTTCTGCAGACTGGAAGAATCAATTCTCTGTCACTTAGTATGAGAAATTTGAAGATTATGAAAAGAAAATGAAAGGGTCTACACTGCAGTTTCAATCAGAAATCTAAGAAGGACCTGCTCACCAGGTGCAGTGGCTCATGCCTGTAATCCCAGCACTTTGGGAGGCCGAGGAGGGTGAATCACCTGAGGTCAGGAGTTCAAGGCTGGCCTGGCCAACGTGGTGAAACCCTGTCTCTACTAAAAATACCAAAATTAGCCAGCCATGGTGGTGGGAGCCTGTAATCTCAGCTACTCAGAAGGCTGAGGCAGGGTAATTGCTTGAACCCAGGAGGCAGAGGTTGCAGTGAGCCGAGATCGCGCCATTGCACTCCAGCTTGGGTGACAAGAGTGAAACTGTCTCAAAGGAAAAAAAAAAAAAAAAAGGACCTACTCTTTCTCTATCTCTTTTAACTAGCATCTAAATTAAAAGAAAAGAAATTCCTTTAAACATTTAGTGAAAGAAAATTCTCTAGTGATGTTTCCTTAATTACTCGGATTAATGGTTTATAATACAATAATCAAAGAATTCCAAAGTCTACATAGAAAAAAACAATACAGGCCGGGTGCTCACACCTATAGTCCCAGCACTTTGGGAGGTCGAGGCAGTGGATCACAAGGTCAGGAGTTTGAATCTCCTTCGCCAACATAATGAAACCCCGTCTCTACTAGAAATATAAAAATTAGCCAGGTGTGGTGGCACACACCTATAGTCCCAGCTAGTTGGGAGGCTGATGCAGGAGAATCACTTGAACCGGCAGGCAGAGGTTGCAATAAGCCAAGACCACGCCATTGCACTCCAGCCTGGGCAAGAGAGCGAGACAGCATCTTAAAAAAAAAAAAAAAAAAAAAACCCACAATACTATCTTTATGATTTTAATTGCTTTTCATGGTATTTTTATTAGTCTTACAAATCAAATAATAAAATGAAGTTTACAAATTTTTAAATGGTGAAAATGGTACATTTTATCTTATGCATATTTCACCACAATAAAAAAACGTTAACTTGGGCCAGGTGCGGTGACTCACACCTGTAATCCCAGCACTTTGGGAGGCTGAGGCAGGAGGATCACTTGAGACCAGAAATTCAAGACTGGCCTGGGCAACATAGCAAGACCTGATCACTACAAAAAATAAAACAGTTAAAAACAGTCAGGTGTGATGGCACACACCTGTAGTCCTAGCTACTTAGGAGGTTGAGGTAGGAGGATCACTTGAATACAGGAGTTCAAGGATGCAATGAGCTAGGATCATGCCAGTGCATTCCAGACTGGACCACAGACCAAGACCTTGTCTTTAAAAAAAATATATTTTTTTTGGCTGAAAAATGCAAATGCAAATGTCAAGTGTGTCACCACCCATAGTACACGGTACTCTGAGAGAAAAACATGAGTACATTTAAAACATTTTAAATCATATGAGGGAAACTCAAGTCAATGCAACAGGGCAGATTATCTCTGTCCCTGCTTGGTTGACACTGGCACTGTTGATCCCCCTGATGTCTGGCTGTGACTCCCAGAGAATTGCCAACCCAGGTAATTTGCCTGTAGGTTTGGCTACAAGGTCACTTTGTTGCCACCAGGATAACCTTCTGCCAGACTAGCTAGCACCATCAGCTACTTTCTAAGTACCTAACAGTGCAACCTGTGAGTCCCTTCCATACCATGCTAAAGCCTGAATAGAATCAGGACTGTCAACTCAGGCTTCACTCTGTTTGTCTGTGCCGTGTTGCTCTTTCACTCTGCTTTAGCCATCCTGTATTGGTGCAGAGCCACCCTGTGAGGCTTTCTCCTGTCGTATTTCCAAACAGGGAGTGGAATCCAAGACCCTCTACTTTCAGCTTTCTTCACAGTCAATTTAATAGCCTTCATGGAATTTCTGCCTGAAGGTTAAAATTGTGATACAAGAGTCTGGCTACTTACTCCACTATCTCCCCTTTTTACCCTTTCTGCACCCAAGTAAAAAGCTAAACTTTGACTCTTCTTTTTCCTAAATTAATTCTATTTTTTTAGGAGTACTAATCTCCACTGCCATCCCCAGTGGTTGGTAGATACTTGTGTCTGACTGTAGAGAAGGTCATATACAAAGAAATGGAAAAGAGAAGAATACGTAAATTTTTTTTTTTTTTTTTTAGACAGAGTCATGTTCTGTCACACAGGCTGGAGTGCAGTGGCATTATCTTGGCTCACTGCAACCTCCGCCTCCCAGGTTCAAGCAATTTTCCTGACTCAGCCTCCTGAATAGCTGGGATTACAGCATCTGCCACCACATCTGGGTAATTTTTTGTATTTTTTGTATTTTGTATGTTTTGCCATGTTGGTCAGGGTGGTCTTGAACTCCTGACTTCAAGTGATCTGCCCACCTCAGCCTCCCAAAGGGATTACAGGCATGAGACTGGCCTTGATATGTTATTTTAAATTAAGTAAAACAGGCTGTTTTGAGCAATAGGGGAATATAAGTGTTCATGTAATTGAACAGTCCAGAGCTCCAGGCCAGGCTTTATTTAGCTCCTAAAATGACGAGATCAAGACCCAGTTTCTCTCTATTTCTCAATTCTACTTCTTCATTGTTGGTTTCGTTCTTGGCAGGCTTCTCTCACTGTCGTTCTAAGATGACTATCAAAGGCTCCTGGATCCACAGGCTTCTTTGTTCATATGAAAGGAAGACGAGCACTTCTCCACTCCCAGTGATGAACCGAAGTCCAGAGCTGAGTCTGGTTAGACTTTCTCTTCCCTGTCCAATCATTGTGGTTATAAGGGTAGTGTTTATTAGCTTAAGATAGCTTCATATCCCATATCAATATCCCATTTCTAAAGCAGAAGAGGGATAGCATCAGATTTCCCTGAGGTACGTGGACCCTGGGAATAAATATTAGATACCAGTTCTAAGAAAAGAGGAAATTTGTGTTGAGTGGCCCAGAACAGCAAATATTCACCACCTCTGATATCTACCAAATCTGATTTGACTTACTGCTCAACAAGCATTTATTGGACAGAATACTAAAAAAAATTAAAATAAAAAATAAAAAAATAATGCAAAACAGAAACAACTTAATCTTGGCAACTCTTTCCTGTGGTCAGTACTTCTGCATCAAGATCCTTTCTGACTCCTGATCTGTGCTCTAGAAAAAAAATGTTTAAATAATATCCAGTAGTTGCACCTGATACACTAAAATCTACTACCTAGGAGTCCTCTGCTCAGATTTAACTGTGAAAATACAAACAAAAGGCATGGCAGTGGGGAGGGAATCTGCCATGAGGAATCACCAGAGCTAGGCCCAGTGGAAGTATTGGGGGCCTAATGGCAAAGAACAATCAGCCTGCCACCAAATTTCCTAAATGCAGAGTAACTTCTCTCTCCATTAATCCAGAAAGAGTCTTTCATTTTAAAACTCAAGATGTGACTGCTCGGGGCTGGGCACGGTGGCTCATGCCTATAATCCTAGCACTTTGGGAGGCCTAGATGGCCGGATCACGAAGTCAGGAGATAAGAGACCATCCTGGCTAACATGGTGAAACCCCGTCTCTACAAAAAATACAAAAAATTAGCCAGGCGTGGTGGCAGGAGCCTCTAGTCCCAGCTACTCGGGAGGCTGAGGCAGGAGAATGGCGTGAACCCAGGAGGCGGAGCTTGCAGTGAGCCAAGATTGCGCGGCTGCACTCCAGCCTGGGCGACAGAGCAAGACTCTGTCTCAAAAATAAATAAATAAATAAATAAATAAAATAAAAGATGTGACTGCTCACTGTGGGTATTTAATGTTATATGTAATAATAACAAATGTGATAAAATTAGAGTGAAATCTTCTTCAGCGGTAAGGTGGTTTATGAACCACGTTAATGATCTTTAAGGAGATGCGGACATGTAGACTGGCAGCCTGCCCACACAGCAGGTGGTGTTAGGCACAGGCTCCTGAGGAGGGATGGAAGGTTTGAGTTCTATTGTTAGCTCTGCTGCTCAGTAGCTGTGTGACCTTGAGCAAACCAATTAACCCCTCTGGACCTACAGGTTCCTCAGAGACATGGAGAAACCCTGTCTCTACTAAAAATATAAAAATTAGCTGAGTGTGGTGGTGTGTACCTGTAATCCCAGCTGCTTGGGAGATGTAGGCAGCAGAATCATCTGAACCTGGGAGGTGGAGGTTGCAGTGAGCCAAGATCATGCCACTGCACTTCAGCCTGGGCGACAGAGCAAGACTCCATCAAGAAAGAGAGAGAGAGAGAGAGAGAGGAAGGAAGGAAGGAAATCTAAATAAATAAATAAATAAATAAATAAATAAATAAATAAATAAATAAAAAGAGTAAACATCAGGGACAAGGAGGATATTCTGGCTAAACCAACCTAACAGGATTCTTGCTGAAGATACGCCAGGATGATCAGACATCACCTAGGGGATGGTGGAGGATGTGGAACCTGGTCAGATCTTGAGGGTGATCACATATCAAGTGTGGGAGGGTCTTGGTAAACCAACTTAGCAGGTTCTTTGCTAAAACTGGATTTTACAAAGGAGTGTACAAATGGGCCTAAGAGAAGTGTTAGGAGCTTGGCTAAAGTTTCATCAAGCAAATAATCTTTGTCAGTCCTGACCCTCCCCTACAGAATCTCCGGCGAACCTCAGCAGATACACAGCCCCAGGAGGCAGTATGGACTGAACTGCAGGAATCCCCACTCTCTTTGGTCTGGGGGAAAGATTAAATTTTCTAGGTTCACAGAATTCCCTTCTTCAGGGGCACCTCCAGTGACTCACACCTTTCCCTCACTACCTGTGTTTCCTAGAAGAGGGCCCTAAGTAGGGTGGACCATCCAAGGTTTTGTCTCAGGACACCTAAATTAAGATGACAAATAGAAAGAATGAATTAGTCCAGGCACAGTGGCTCATGTCTGTGATCCCACCACTTTGGAAGGCCAAGGCAGGAGTGTTGAATGAGGCCAAAAGTTTGAGACCAGCATAGGCAACATAGCAAGACTCCATCTCTACAAAAAGCTTATTTTTTATTTTTATTTTTTTAAATTAGCCAGGTGTGGTAGTGCACACCTGTAATCCCAGGTACTTCAGAGGCTGAGGAGATTACTTGAGCCCAGTAGTTCAGGGTTACAGTGAGCTATGATCATGCCACTGTACTCTAGCCTGGGTGACAGAGCAAGACCCTGTCTCTAAAAAAAAAAAAAGAAAGAAAGAAAACAGAAAATAAATCACCAAAAATCTTCAGAGAGATGAATATTATATCAATGAAAGAGGAAAATGGTGTGTTTATGAAAAGGAATACCCAGAGAACATGAAGAAAGCCTTGAAAATTTAAAGTTAGACAGTAAAAATTTAAAAAACAAATACACAGTAAATGGGTTGAAAGAGAGTCTCCTATAACATAGAACAAAAGGACAAAATGATGAAATAAAGGACAGAAAAGGTAAGAAAATTAGAAGACCTGTCAGGAAGTCCAACATCCAAATACAGAGTCTAGAAAAAGCGAAGAGAAAAAAGAGGGAAGGAAACAATCCTCAAAATAATTCAGGACAATATCCTAGAGTTTGCAGATTGAAAGGGCCTATGGAGTGCGGTATAGCACTCTAAAGTCTGCCCACACCGGAGCATAGCTTCGTGAAATTTCAGAACCTTGAGGACAAACAGATCTCCAAGATCTAGAAAGAAAACAAACAAAGCCCCCAAAATGCTTAAAATTGGCCACAGTAAAAAATCAGGAATCAGAATTCTTGGGTTTCTTACCAAGCCCCTCCTATGTGCCCAGAGCTTCCAGTAAAATTTTCAGTGTTCCCCTCTTATGTATCAGACAGAGGCCCAAAGAAATTTGTAAATGATCATGAAAAAAGATTGAGCACAGTCTAAAAATCTAAAATTCCCTCATTTCCACGCTACTTCCTAGAAGCCAGTGAGATGGATGGAGCCAGAAGCCATCCCTTTATTCTTCCCTTAGGCTCCAATTCCTTCACTCTACCTTTCCCTGATCACCCCATGATCATCTCCTTGTCTCTCTCTCTCTCCCTCCCTCCCTCCCTCTCTCTCTTTCTCTCTCTCTCTCTCACACACACACACTCACTCACTCACACAGGCTTGATTTAAGGACATGCGTCATGCTGCTTTTCTTGAGAGCAAACATTGTTAATTATGGCTCTGCCCAGGAAATAGGCAAAAAAATTCCCAAGAGCTCAGCTTTTGACAGTAGAGAGCTGCACTTCTTTCTGGACAAAGAGTCAGACTAAATTTAGTGACAAATTCTAAATTGGTATGAGACTTTCCCATTTCCTTGAAGCATAATGCTCTATTGATTGCAAGCTGAGTCATTTATTGAGCCTGCTTCTCACACTGTCAGCTGGAAGTGTAATTCTTGAATGACTCCCAGCAGACATTTATAGATTTTTCAGTCTGTTGAGTTATAAAAGATAGCCAAAGTCTTTTTTTTTTTTTCCCGAAGACCTTCAAATAAATCTTGATCTCAACAGCTAAGTCATTGAACGTAATTATATACAACACACTGGGAGTAATCTGCATAAAAGCAAGAGTTGAGGTAGTGAAGTTAGAAAAATGATCAAGTGAGTCTATAAAGAAACAAAGAACAGAGGACTGACCACTGAAGTTCTATCTTCCAGTTTGCTCCTGTTCAAGAGGTAGAAGAAAGAAAAAAGTAACTATTCAAGGTGAAGAGAGGGCAAAGATGGGAATAGGAACCAGGTTAGGGTATCAGGACAGGAATCAAAGAAAGAGAATACTTCAAAAAAGAGTGTATGGCAGAGTAAAATATGTTGGGGAGACCAAGAAGGGATGTGGCAGACCCATTTAGTGTCCTGTCCATATCTTCTCAGGTCTTATTGCATAGGGCAGGACTCCTGACTCCTAATGTCTTAGGACCTTTAGTCGTTGGATCCTATTCTGCCTCAGCACTGTCAAGCCAGAAGTATAGGGGAATTAATGCTTCCTCATCCTCACCCCAGTGTAGCAACCCTCAATCAAGGACTGACTAGAATTGGTATGTATATACACCAGATTCCTCACCCCTTAGAATAACTCTGAGCCTGTGCTGTACACTGACTCTGAGAGTTCCCCAGCAGAATTAAGTTTCAGTTACCCACAGTGGTAACTGACTTGAAAATACACCATTTATTATCTCCCTTCTCTTTTTTTTCTCATTTCCTTACACCCCTACTGGTGCTTCTTTGCATCATCTCCAAAAGTCTGGGATGAGAAAAAGCCATTGATAATATATTCTGAAGATCCTTGAGAGGTCAAGATCAGTAGAATGGAAAAGGCAGAAACTACATGGCTGGATTCTAAGAGAAGAGTTGGAGATAAGGAATTGGAGACAGAAATGGAAAACAACTCTTTCAACAAGTTTAGCATGTAGATGAAAGAAAAGGGGGAATCACTAATGGGGCAATAGGATTGAATAAAGTTTTAATTTTATTTGCATTTGTCTAGGAAAGATCCACTTGGCTGGGCATGGTGACTCATGCTTGTAATCCCAGCACTTTGGGAGTCTGAGGTGGGCAGATCATGAGGTCAGGAGTTCGAAATCAGCCTGACCAACATGGTGAATCCCCGTCTCTACTAAAAATACAAAACTTAGCCAGGCATGGTGACACACACCTGTAATCCCAGCTACTCAGGAGGCTGAGGCAGGAGAATCACTTGAACCCGGGAGGCAGAGGTTGCAGTGAGCTGAGATTGCACCGTTGCACTCCAGCCTAGGTGACAGAGAGAAACTCCATCTCAAAAAAAGAGGCCAGGCGTGGTGGCTCACGCCTGTATCCCAACACTTTGGGAGGCTAAGGTGGGTGGAGCACCTAAGGTCAGGAGTTCCAGACCAACCTGGCCAACATGGTGAAACCCCATCTCTACTAAAAATACAAAAATTAGCTGGCCGTGGTGGCGGGCACCTCTAATCCCAGCTACTTGGGAGGCTGAGGCAGGAGAATCACTTGAACCCAGGAGGTGGAGGTTGCAGTGAGCCAAGATCATGCCACTGCACTCCAGCCTGGGGGACAGAGTGAGACTCCGTCTCAGAAAAAGAGAAAAAAAAAAAAAAGAGAGAGAGAGAGAGAAAGAAAAAGAAAGAAAAATCCACTCATATTTTGAGACATTTGACTCTAGGACAATGTATGTGTTCCTGGAAGCTCTCCTCCCTCTCTTCTGTTTTAAACACCCCTTTGGCTGGTGTCTCTTCTTTACCCAGACTTGTGTTTGTTTTTCTAAGCATTCTGCACTTAGCACTTTTCTCATCCCTTTCTATACCCTCTCTCTGGGTAATTTAATCCTCTCTCATGGCTTGAATTTACACCTATACACTCCTGATTCCTAAATTTGTATCTTTAACTCAGAGCCCTTTCCTGGACTCCAGACCCATGTATTGAACCACCTACTTTATAAGTATTCCTGTCTATCCAGCAGCTCCCTCAAATTAATCATGCAAAAATTGAACTTGCCATCTTCTCCTCAAATTCATTTTTTCTTTGTGCTAATGGGTGAATGGTACTTGTATTAGTCCATTCTCACAGTACTATAAAGGAATACCTAAGACTGGGTAATTTATAAAGAAAAGAGGTTTAATTGGCTCACAGTTCTGCAGGCTGTACAGGACACATGATGCTGGCCACCTCCTTGGCTTCTGGGAAGGCCTCAGGAAACTTAACAATAATGGCAGAAGGCGAAGGGGATGCAGGCTTCTCTTACATGGCTGGAGCAGGAGCAAGACACTTTTAAACAACCAGATCTCATGACAACTCACTATTGCCATGACAGCACCAAGAGGGATGATGTTAAACCATGAGAAACTGCCCCCATGATCCAATCACCTCCCACCTTCAATATTGGGGATTACAATTCAACATGAGGTTTGGATGGAGACACAGATCCAAACCATACCTGTACTACAATTTATCTAGTTGCCCATATCAGAAAAATGGAGCTCATCCTAAACCATACCCTCTGTCATCACCTTCATCCAATCAGTCATTAAGTTGAGTAAGTTCTTTCCACTTCTTTAACATCTCCCAAGTTAACACATTCCTTCCATCCCCACTGCTCCTGCCTGAATTTAGGCCATCATAATCTCTTGCACAGACCATAAAGGTCTTTTAGGTGGTCCCAAAGTTATCCTAAATGATCTCACTGCTTTTAGTCTTGACTCTTTCAATACATTTTTCCACACTTCTGCCAAATAGATTCTCTGCTATTTAAAACATTTCCAGGTTTCTGGGAGAGTTGGTGTGGAGGGAGCGTTTAGAGGCGTGTGGATAGTCAGAATTGGGGAAATTTGTGTCATGCACCCAGCTTGAAGACTTACTGGATCAGACTTACGGATCCATTCTCATATCCTTTTCTGTAGGTCCAAAACAAGAATCTGTCCCTCCTCCACCAAAGATAATGACTGTCTTAGAATCTTTTCCTGGGGTCAATCCCTGTGAATCAGGATAGAGACAGAAAAGACATCCCCTAGTATTTTTCATCTATGAGGACACCACCAAGGAAGGACCCAAGGCTAACAAATGAAGCTGAAAAAGGATCATGTACAGACAGAAAAACTCAAGATGCAGAAGGAATACCCCCAAGACAAGCATTTCAAGGTTAAGGCAAGGCCAATATGGCAAGATACAAGGAGGGGATTTCCTTTTCTTAGGAAATTCTTGTTTAGAAAGTTTATTCTGGACATGAGAGGTAGACATTCCCATTCTTGCTCCCACACAGGACAGCAATAATATCTTCTAATACAATGGTCCTCCACCTGAGGAATGTGTGTAGCCTTAGAAGTATGTGAAGACTTTCCAAAGGATTCAAGTGCAAGATAGTTCTAAGAAAACCAAACTTCAGGCCAGATGCAGCCACTCATGCCTGTAATCCCAGGATTTTGGGAGGACAAGGCAGACAAATCATTCGAGGTCAGAAGTTCTAGGCCAACATAGTGAAACCCCATCTCTACTAAAAATACAAAAATCAGCCTGGCATGGTGGTGTACGCCTGTAGTCCCAGCTACTGGGGAGGCTGAGGCAGGAGAATTGCTTGAACCCGGGAGGCAGAGGCTGCAGTGAGCTGAGATCGCGCCACTGCACTCCACCCTGGCAACAGAGCGAGACTCCATCTCAAAAAAAAAGAGAGAAAGAAAGAATAGAAGAAAAGAAAATCAAATTTCAGATCCTCAACTTTCTTGTTTCTTTTTTTCTAAATGTTTGGTACTGATTTTTCTCTCAGGTTCTCATTTCCTATATACCATTTTTACAGTTATCCTTCCCCCTCTGTACTAAAGAAAGCACACAGCTCCCACCCATCCTGAATCTCACTCTAGTGCACCAAGAAAGAGTGAAAGGGTGTGTGGGTGGTGTGTGTCTGTGGTGGTGTAGTGTGTGTGTGCATGCGTGTGCATGCATGCATCCGTGTGTGTTGGGGGAGGTTCGATATTTTGATCTTAGTGTTGAGAAAGTGAATCATTGGATAACAAGATTATTTGTAAGCCTGGTGTTTCCTATTCTTTAATTTCAACAAAATCAAAGGAGGATCTAATCAAGTTGTCAGCTGATAGTTCAACAAAAATAATTTTTTATTATATATCTTCTTTTGGCATATAACTTAGGAGGAGTTTGAAGCTTGAGTGACATTTGGTTATAACAAAATATCTTCCATTCTTCTATTCCCATCATCTTATTTATATAAAGATTTCTCAGTCATATATAATGCATATATTATATACAAACATAAACAAAAAAGAAATATGAATGATTCTAAATGCAATCTCATTTCAGCAATAAAAAATTTTCACCCATGCATTCATGAAACAATTTTTTAAAATAGGCTTCCATCTCATTAATAAACTTATTTCTAATTAATTCCATTTTAATTTACATGCATAATTTTTGTTGCCAAGAAGTATGATGGTATGATCAACAAAAGACTTTCAAGTATAAAAAAATTCTGTGGGCTGGGTGCAGTGGCTCATGCCTGTAATCCTAGCACTTTGGGAGGCCAAGGTGGGCAGATCACGAAGTCAGGAGTTCAAGACCAGCCTGGCCAATGTGGTGAAACCCCATCTCTACTATACAAAAATTAGCCAGGCATGGTGGTGGGCACCTGTAATCCCAGCTACTTGGGAGGCTGAGGCAGGAGAATCACTTGAACCCGGGAGGCGGAGGTTGCAGTGAGCCGAGATTGTGCCATTGCAATTCAGCCTGGGCAACGGGCATGAAATTCTGTCTCAAAAAAAAAAAAATCTGTGGAGAAAGTGGAATGGAAATATAAGTTTAAGGAGAAAAAAAGACCAATGTAAAATTTTCTGCTGAAAAAGAGGTTGTTCATGTTTTGTTTTGTTTTTGAGACAGAGCCTCACTCTGTCACCAGGCTGGAGTGCAGTGGCGCCATCTCGGCTCACTGCAACCTCCGCCTCCCGGGTTCAAGTGATTCTCCTGCCTCAGCCTCCTGAGTAGCTGGGACTACAGGCACACACCATCACACCCAGCTAATTTTTGTGTATTTAGTAGAGACAAGATTTCACCATGTTGGCCAGGATGGTCTCCATCTCTTGATCTTGTGATCTGCCTGCCTCAGTCTCCCAAAGTGCTGGGATTACAGGCATGAACCACTGAGATGGACTACTCATGTATTTTTTAAATGGATGTTGGTTTGGGGCTGGGCATGATGGCTCACACCTGTAATCCCAGCACTTTGGGAGGCCCAGGTGGACTGATCACCTGAGGTCAGGAGTTCAAGACCAGCCTGGCTAACATGGTGAAATCCCATCTCTACTAAAAATATAAAAATTAGCCAGGCATGGTGGCATATGCCTGTAATCCCAGCTACTTGGGAGGCCGAGGTGGGAGAATCACTTGAACCCAGGAGGTGGAAGTTACAGTGAGCCAAGATTTTGCCACTGCACTTCAGCCTGGGTGACAGAGTAAGACTCAATCTCAAAAAAAAAAAAAATAGTGTTGGCCAGGCATGGTGGCTCATGCCTGTAATCCCAGCACTTTGGGAGGCCAAGATGGGTGGATCACCTGAGGTCAGGAGTTTGAGACCAACCTGGCCAACATGGTGAAACACCATTATCGGGGGAATGCACCCCCCAATATTTCAATATAGGTTCTTTCTATCTTCCCTAAGCATCGGCCAGTCTGAGAAATAAAGAGAGGGAGTACAAAGAGAGGAATTTTACAGCTGGGCCACTGGGGGAGACATCACATAACAGTAGGTCCGTGATGCCCACCTGAGCCACAAAACCAGTAGGTTTTTATTAAGGACTTCAAAAGGGGAGGGAGTGTATGAACAGGGAGGAGGTCACAAAGATCACATGCTTCAAAGGGCAAAAAGAGAACACAGATCACATGCTTCTGAGGAAACAGGACAAAGACAACAGACACTCCCAGAGTGGCCGTTTATAGACCTCCCCCCCAGGAATGCAATTCTTTTCCTAGGGTCTTTATATTCCTTGCTAGGAAAAGAGTTTAGTGATATCTCTCCTACTTGCATGTCCATTTAGAGGCTTTCTGCAAGCAGAAAAATATGGCTCTATTCTGCTCAACCCTGCAGGCAGTCAGACCTTATGGTTGTCTTCCCTTGTTTCCCTGAAAATCGCTGTTATTCTGTTCTTTTTCAAGGTGAACTGATTTCATATTGTTCAAATACACATGTTTTACAATCAATTTGTACAGTTAACACAATCATCACAGGATCCTGAGGTGACATACATCCTCAGCTTACAAAGAAAGCAGGATTAAGAGATTAAAGTAAGACAGGCATAAGAAATTATAAGAGTATTATTAGGGAAGTGATAAATGTCCATGAAATCATCACAATTCATGTTTCTCTGCCATGGCTCCAGCCAGTCCCTCTGTTTGGGGTCCCTGACTTCCTGCAACACCCCATCTCTACTAAAAATGCAAAAAATAGCCAGCATGATGGTGGGTGCCTGGTAATCCCAGCTACTTGGTAGGCTGGGGCAGGAGAATCACTGGAACCCAGGAGGCAGAGGTTGCAGTGACCCAAGATCGCACCATTGCACTCCAGCCTGGGCCACAGAGCGAGACTCTGTCTTCTAAAAATAAATAAATAAATAGTAATAATAATAATAATGTTGATGGGGAGGATATCAAACATTGAATTGCTTTGTTATTTAGATTCCACTGGATTTATTTTAAAGTTATATAATGACTTTTTTTTTTTTTTTTGAGACAGAGTCTCGCTCTGTCGCCCAGGCTGGAGTGCAGTGGCCGCATCTCAGCTCACTGCAAGCTACGCCTCCTGGGTTTATGCCATTCTCCTGCCTCAGCCTCCCGAGTAGCTGGGACCACAGACGCCTGCCACCTCGCCCGGCTAGTTTTTTGTATTTTTTAGTAGA
>NW_012098544.1:156796-164454 GCF_000951045.1 Mandrillus leucophaeus | reverse complement strand
AAATTTTTGCAAACTTTTATTACTCAGCATTTTTTCAAATTTTACCTGTGTTGATACAAATAACTCCTGTTTATCCTTTTTTTTTTTTTTTTTTTTGAGACAGAGTTTTGCTCTTGCTGCCCAAGCTGGAGTGCAATGGCATAATCTCGGCTCACTGCAACCTCTGCCTCCTGGGTTCAAGTGATTCTCCTGCCTCAGCCTCCCGAGTAGCTGGGATTACAGGTGTGCACCACCATGCCAGACTGATTTTTTGTATTTTTAGTAGAGACAGGGTCTCACCAGGTTGGCCAGCCTGGTCTCGAACTCCTGACTTCAGGTGATCCACCCACTTCAGCCTCCCAAAGTGCTGGGATTACAGGCATGAGCCACCTTGCCGGACCATAACTGGTTCTTAATTGAGGGTGACTAACCATCCCAATTTTTCCAGGACTAAGGGGTTTCATTGGTATGAGGGACTTTCTGTGCTAAAACCTGGATAGTCCCAGGCCAATCAGAATGGCTGATTACCCTACTATTGTATGTTCAAGTGACTCAAAATTTCACCTGAGGGAGTGGAACCAGCCTTAGGGTATTATATCTTCTCCCAGCTGACAGGACTGTGGAAGACAATGCTCTTCCATATCCCAAGAGCATTTTCTTAGGCTAATACAGTTCAAACACTTTAGGCGTTTAAGTTACAGGATTTCTGATTATGAGCTCACACTTCAAACAGCAGTTATTTTGTGGTCTTAAAAGAAACACTCTCTTCTAATTAATTGAACTCATTATGTTTGCATATTCAATTCCTGCCAGTGCATGCCTTAGAGCATCACTTCAAAATAATTTGTCTCTGTGCATTTGGGGCACCTAGACTCCTAAAAATAACTTTGAGAGAAACATTATGCATTTCCTATGAATGTATGTGTTTGGGGAAGTAGGAGATGGAAGGTTGATTTTTTTCTTTTCTTTCTTTTTTTTTTTTTTTTTTTTGAGACGGAGTCTTGCTCTGTTGCTAGGCTGGAGTCCAGTGGTGCAATCTCAGCTCACTGCAACCTCCACCTCCCAGGTTCAAGTGATTCTCCTGACTCAGCCTCCTGAGTAGCTGGGCCTACAGGCATGCGCCACCGTGCCCAGCTAATTTTTGTATTTTTAATAGAGACGAGGTTTTACCATGTTGGCCAGGATGGTCTCAATTTCTTGACCTCGTGATCTGCCCGCCTCAGCCTCCCAAAGTCCTGGGATTACGGGCGTGAGCCACCGCGCCCAGCCAGAAGGTTGATTCTAATAACCCTTGGGAGTGTTTCCAGAATTTTCCCAGGGCAGAATGTGGTCAAATGCAGAGAAGCTATGGAGACATGTTACCTGACTGAGCTTGAGTATCAAATCTGTTCAATTGGTACAATTCAATAAAATAGATGTCACTATTTTATTGGATTATTGAAAAGATTGAAAGAGGCAGTGTAGCAATTTGGTGAGGAGCACAGATTCTGGAGCCAGGCACCCTGGGATTTAATTTGGTCTCTGGAGCTTACTAGCTATGTGACCTTGAACAAGTTACTTAACCTCTATGCCTCAATTCTATGCCTCAGTTTTCTGATCTCTAAAATGTGAATAACAACATAAGCTGCTTCATAGGCTTGTTATAAGAATCAAATTAAGTAATATGTGTAAGGAATATAGAAAGGGGCTTAGTACACAGTAAATGATATACCAGTGTTTGTCAAGTAAGTCCATGTGAAGTACCTGGAGCATGAATAGGCACCTGGGAAATGGCACTATTATTGTATTTATATGCAGTCTTTCTTAGCTGGAATCTTTATATTTTCAGAGAATAAATGGATTCAACAGAAGTTCAACAAATTACTGAACCATGAGAACAGATTTTCTAACTCTCCACTAAGGGTCCTTTGTTCAAATTGTCTAGGGGTTCACTGAGAAAACACTTTGAGAGGTCAGATTTTTTTTTTTTTTTGCATTGGTAAAAAGTTCGAAAAATGTCAACAGAATTATTTTTTAAAAATTTTTTATATTAGCAAAGCTGCCATCTCTGCAGTTTTTATCGAAAGTGTTTTTTTCCATCATTTTTCTGTTTGCCCAGTAAGGGAGGTCAGCATATGCAGCCTGGTTCAGAGTCCAGGTAAGCAGGCAGCCATCCTCAGCAGGGCTTCCCTTGGTACACAGGGCTTTGAAACAAATTTTGGGTTACCATAGTAACCAAGGGAGCTTCTAGAAAAATTTCCAAATGAAACATTCATTCAGGATACCAACAGGCATGGCCTGGAGGTGGGGAGTTGGGGAGAAGAGGGACAAAAATGTGCTGTCCCTGACTTTACCAAGTTCACATTCTGTTGAAGAGAAACGGTGTAAAAAATCATTGACTTAGTTCCTCAATTTAAAGATGCTTTTTAAAAAACATTTTAAAGCTTCCAAAGTCAGATGCATGAATAGATGAGTTCATTTAATCTTTTGAATTCCCCTGACACAAATATCTATTATTAAATTCTCTATTAGTAAATTAATAGATTAAAAGATGTCTTACAATCTATAGTGTTTTGGAATGGAAAACATTTGGTATACTAGTGTGCCACGTGCTATGACGGAAGCGCATACAAAGAACAGAAGGGGCCGAGCAATGAGGGGAGGGGGAAGCAGCATGAGAGTATTTGAGCTCCCTGGGAAGCTTTTTGCAAGCTTCTACCTTGGTTCTGACTTATTTGGATACAGAAAAAGATACAGGACTCTACCAGCAGGATGAAAATCAAATTGCCTTCTTTCTTTCTCAATTAAGTAAACATGGCACTCCAATTTCAGCTTGTGACACGAAGATGACAGAGAGGTAGAACAGGGCTTGATGGTGGCCAGCCTTGTACCACTGATTGCCAGTTTGTGAGTACTCAGCCCTAGCCCTTCCAGCTACATACCCAGGCAGCAAGGGGCAGATCTTGTTGAGGAGGCTCTGTTTGTACCATTAGCTTTGAGCACAGCTACTCTCATGGGTGCCTCTAACTGAACTTATAAGAAGTCTTATGGTTGGAGCCATACACATACCAAGTAGTAGAGCACCACACTCTTCCTTGTGTATCGGAGAGATGTTACTGTCCAAAAACCAAAAATACCAAATACTTATATAGCCCTTCTTTTTTTTTTTTGAGACGGAGTCTTGCTCTGTCGCCCAGGCTGGAGTGCAGTGTCATGATCTCAGCTCACTGCAGCCTCCGCCTCCTGTGTTCAAGCAATTCTCCTGCCTCAGCCTCCCAAGTAGCTGGGATTATAGGCACACGCCACCACGCCAGGCTAATTTTTTTGTATTTTCAGTAGAGACGGGGTTTCACCATGTTAGTCAGGCTGGTCTCAAACTCCTGATCTCATAATCCGCCCGCCTTAGCCTCCCAAAGTGCTGGGATTACAGGCATGAGCCACCACGTATGGCCCTATATATCCCTTCTTAACAGTTCCCCTCCCACAACCCCTTCACCCATTTACCCAGAGGCCCTCCGGGACCAACCATTAACATAAATTGAGAGCTGAAGAACAGCTGCTCAAAATTAAAAAATTGAAACTCATGCCTGACAAAAAAAACACTTCTGGAGACAGAATAAGGACTGGAGAAGTTCTGAGTTTGCAACTTCTGATCTATTCCTTTGATCCCTACCCATGGCCAGAGCCCCATCTCTTTTTGGTACTCAGCCTACAAGGAACTGGCATGTAGTCATTCTGCCCCGTGCTATTCCCTTGCAGGGTAGACAGAGGAGGCTTCATTGATCTGGAATCACTTGGATAGGGTCTTGAAGGATGAGTAGGAGTTTGCTGAGGGGAGTTTCACAAGGGGGAAAAGTGGATTCCAGGCACAGAGAAATAGCAAGAGCCAAAGCTGAGAGGCAGAAAACATAAGGGACCTTTTGAGGCTCTATGGGTAATTGTATGTGATGGGAGTATAAGCACAAGATGAGGCTGGAGAGGGAGCAGGGCCAGGTGTCAGCAGGACTCTGGCATCAAGTGAGGAAACGTAGCTTTTACTTTGGAAGCAGTGAGAACCCCTGAGAGATTTTAAGCTGGAAAGTAAGATGCGCTGATTTGTGTTTAGAACCTTTGCCCTGACAGCTGTGAGGAGATGGTCAGAGACACTGGGGAACTGTGGGCGGGCCAACCTGCTTGAACCAAAGCAGAGGCCCTGGGAGTGAAGTGCAGAGGTCCCAGGGATATTTCGTTGGTAGGAATAACAATGTTTAGTGATAGGGGAGGGGAAGAGGAAAAGATATTGCAGAGTAGGCAATATTAGAACTGACTCAGGAAAATAATCCAGAAAATGTCACTGCTCTTTAATTCCTCATTCCATTTATATATCATTTTGGTGGAATTGTTTCAACCTACTGTAAGCAAAACCATGTAGAGCTGTTTTAAGAGCTCATTCTATTCTATACCAGTTGTATTTGAGATGTCTTATACAGGAAACGCAGAGCCCATTTCTTTTTTCTTTTTTCTTTCTCTTTTTTTTTTTTTTGGAGACAGAGTCTTGCTCCATTGCCCAGGCTAGAGTGCAGTGGCGCAATCTTGGCTCACTGCAACCTCCGCCTCCCAGGTTCAAGCAATTCTCTGCCTCAGCCTCCCAAGCAACTGGGACTACAGGCAGCTGTCAACATGCCTGGCTTTTTTATTTATTTATTTTTTAAGTAGAAATGGGGTTTCACCATCTTGGCCAGGCTGGTCTTGAACTCCTGACCTCATGATCCACCCGGCTTGGCCTCCCAAAGTGCTGAGAATACAGATGTGAGCCACTGCTCCCAGCCACAGAGCCCATTTATGAAGAGACACAGGAGGTAGATTTTATAGGGGGCTTCCTGTGGCAGGTGGGCACACAGTCTGTGCTATCTCCACAGAGATAGAGACTTAGAGACGGGGTTTTACCATGTTGGCCAGGATGGTCTCGAGTTCTTGACCTCGTGATCTGCCCGCCTCAGCCTCCCAAAGTGCTGGGATTACAGGCATGAGCCACCGCGCCCAGCCAGAAGGTTGATTCTAATAACCCTTAGGAGTGTTTCCAAAATTTCCAGGTTTCTGATTCCCATGCTCTCTTGGTTCCTCATTCTTGGCAAGAACTTCCAGCTGATGCTTCCCCTCTTCAGCCTTTCAGCCTCTAGATGACTGGATCCTTGGAGACAGGCACCTCGGGACCATCTAGTCAATGTCCCAAAAGGACGGAGGCACATCTTGGCAGAGGAATTCCACATCTTCAGATGTAGTACATCTATCAGGAGGCAGATGAGTAACAGGGAAAACTACTCAGTGGATCATGGTCACCCTGGGGAGATGTGCTGTGGATGACTTAGTGCTCAAAGGCTTTGTTCAGACTTAGCCACAAGGGGATGGCTTGGGAGGCCTGAAGTTCAGCTTCAAGCAGCCTCATGATGGGCAGTACTTGGGCCCTGGAGAGGTGAGTAAGGTAAGGAAAACTTTGACATTTGACTGCAGAGGGAGCACATCCAACTGCCTACAGGGACAAGGCAATAGTGAAGTAGGCTAGGGGAGATTGTGGCACCCTGGGGAATTTGTGCCTCATCTAGAAGGAATAGATTCTACTCAGTTCCAGCAAAGGTCATGTGGGAACACAAAGCCAAGGAAGGGAGAGCTGACAACGTGTCAAGAGAAGGCAGAAATTCAGATTTTTATGAGTAATTTCCTGATTTTTTGGATGTTGGGAATTAATTCAAAGTTTTTGTTTGTTTGTTTGTTTGTTTGTTTGAGACAGAGTCTCACTCTGTTGCCCAGGCTGGAGTGCAGTGATGCAATCTCGGCTCACTGCACCCTCTGCCTCCCAGGTTCAAGCAATTTTCCTGCCTCAGCTCCCGACTAGCTGGGACTACAGGTGCGTGCCACCATGCCCGGCTAATTTTTTTTTTTTTTTTTGTACTTTTAGTAGAGATGGGGTTTCACTGCATTAGCCAGGATAGTCTCAATCTTCTGACCTTGTGATCCACCCACCTTGGCCTCCCAAAGCGCTGGGATCACAGGTGTGACGAAGTTTTAAGATGTTGAGCAAGCCAAACAAAGTTCTCCTGTGGCTGGATTTGGCCTTGCAGCTATCAATTTGCAACCTCTACTCTAAAACTTGAGCATTAATCTCTGAATTTCAATCATCTAGTGCTAGAACAGGAAAAAGGGTGGTGCTACTAAGAAGCTGGAAACAGGCAAAGAGGTTTATAGGATCTGAGGGGTCATTAGTCCAATTTCTAATTGCATAGATGGGGAAACTGAGGCTTGGAGAGAAGAAATGCCCGAGGGCACACAGTTCCAGGCAACAGTAGCATTTGCAATAAGAACAAGGAGACTCAGTCGGGCACGGTGGCTCATGCCTGTAATCCCAGCCCTTGGGGAGGCCGAGGCAGGCAGATCACCTGAGGTCAGGAATTTGAGACCAGCCTGGCCAATATGGTGAAACTCCATCTCCACTGAAAGTACAAAAATTAACTGGGCGTGCTGGCAGGTGCCTGTAATCCCAGCTACTCAGGAGGCTGAGGCATGAGAATTGCTTGAACCCAGAAGGCCAAGGTTGCAGTGAGCAGAGATCACGCCATCGCACTCTAGCCTGGGCGACAAGAGTGAGACTTTCACTCAAAACAAAAAAAAGAATAAGGAGACTCAGGCCAGGCATGGTGGCTCATGCCTGTAATCTCAAGACTTTGGGAGACCAAGGTGGGAGGATCACTTGAGGCCAGGAGTTCAAGCCCAGCCTGGGCAATATAGCAAGACTCTGTCTCCTCAAAAATTTTAAAATAAAATAAAAGAGGCTCAAGTGGGCCTGACTGGCATTTGGTCTTCTTACCTCAGTTCTCTCCTTTGCTTATTTGTTTCCATCCTCTAGTTTGTGGCTATGATTGGTACGTATGTCCCCCACTAAACTTTGGATTATTCCTATTGGACCCCTTGGGAGCTGTCCTGGCCTTCATCTGGAGTCTCTGCCCCAACCTCTTACCCTGGAGCTGGTGCTATTTCTGAGTCTGCTGGCACTGACTCCCTTGGGCTCCTCGGGTGGGCCTGTCTGAACTGCACATTGTGCTGAGTATGATCCATAGCTAGTATGGGACAAAAATAATGCTTGATCTCAGTGTGCCATAGTCCTGTGTTCCATCCAGTAAACACACTGCTTCCTAGAATTAATGTCTCCTTGCAGAAAGGAAAAGTAAGTTTGAATGTCATTTTGTGTGTGTGAACTGTAAAATGAGTTTGGTTACATTTCAAAGTTGCTCTTTCTTGCCCTTTTTTTTTTGCCCTCTAATAGTCATGGCCAACTCATCCATTAGCTACAGTTAGCACAGTATCTAGGGACCGAGATACTTTTAAGGGCCTGCAGAACTGTTTTAATTTTAATTTCTTTTAAAATCAGAATAAATAAAAATAAATAGACAATAATAAATACATAAAAAGAATCCAGTGTACTTAAAGTCACTGAACTCTACAGTTAAAAAATGGTTAAAATGGCCGGGCGCGGTGGCTCAAGCCTGTAATCCCAGCACTTTGGGAGGCCGAGACGGGCGAATCACGAGGTCAGGAGATCGAGACCATCTTGGCTAATATGGTGAAACCCCGTCTCTACTAAAAAATACAAAAACTAGCCGGGCGAGGTGGCGGGCGCCTGTAGTCCCAGCTACTCGGGAGGCTGAGGCAGGAGAATGGCCCGTAAA
>NW_012098544.1:145064-156361 GCF_000951045.1 Mandrillus leucophaeus | reverse complement strand
TTATGTTACGTATATTTTACCACAATAATAAAAAAGAACCCAGCATGGATTGTATTCATCTTTATACCAATGCAGTTGTAAAATATAATTTTTAATATTTATTATGGAGGAAGGGGCCCACAGATTCAAAACCGCCCAAAGCTCATGAATGTTATAATTTGGCCCTGTTAGTAGTTGGTTAATTGATATCAAGGATAAGTTTTGTATTTATGGACCAAATCATAAGGACTGCACTTCTCTCACTTCTTCATGGCCTAACCAGGAAGGTTACACACCATGACCCAGATTCCTACCACCTGCCACCTGGTGACAGCTACACAGACTGTTCAGGGGAGATACTGAGTACAGTGGTTCTGAGAGACTTGTTAGTTTTGGTCTCCACACAGCAGGTCCTACCTTATTTAGCACAGTGAAGCCAGACACTCTGAGGTAGTCAATTTTACTCCAAAGGGCATTTCTCATGCTTCTCTTTATTAACAAATCTGTCCCTCTTTGGACGACCAAAACAGTCTTCTGGCAGATCTCCCTGACTTGGCTTTTCTCATACCCAAACCAGAATTATCTTTGCAAACATGTATCTCCCTGGAATAAAATTATTCAATGACTTCCAACATTTTTGTTATTTCAGAAAGCTTGATAGAAATCCCACTTTAACTCATGACAGTGCTTTTAAAAGTAACTAAAAAACTACTTTAGTTTGTGCTGGAATTATACGAGCATGGTTACTACAATTAATAAATTTTGAGGATACAAATGAATTATTTTCCAGATGCATAGTTTGTGTTGCAACGTGGTCTTACACCCATGGACCCTTGGGAGAAAGATCATGAATGGATCCTTGGAAGTGAAAAGGTGTGGAGATCCCTAGAAATGTCCCAGCAGTCTGCCTGACCATTCTGGGAGGGCAGTATCACTCCGGCCAAAGATAAATTACTGACTAGCTGACTATGGTAGAGAAGGCGGAGGAAGATGAAGAAACATCACATTAAAATTCAAAGCAAAGTGAAAGCTTGTCTTGGGCAAAGGTGAATGACTCAGCAAGAAATTGTTTACAGAATTTTAGTTACTGCTTTCTGCAATTCTTATATTAAATAAAAAGCAGATTTTCATTATCTACTGGAAGTAATTCCATTACTCACCAGATAACAAATAAGCAACAAACACACTTCCTAGAATATTTTTTAAATCCTAAAGTGAAAGCAGTGCTTAGAATCACAAATGCTTGGCATATATGGTCGTTGACAAAAATTTGGTCTTTGGTGGAGTGAAAGCTTTGGTTTTTACGTTCAGTTCTGCTTGTTTGTTTATCGTTGTAGTCCATAGTTATCATTTCACATTCCTACATTCAATCCCCTTTCTTCTAGTAACAGTCATACACACACACCCACATTCACACAAACAAATTTTCTTGGGAAAAAATATTTTTTTTTCCACATTTGGAATATCCTTCAAGACTCCCATCAGCTTTGGAGGGCACCAAGTCCTGTGCTCTCTGCTACTTCTCCTTTGAGTATCAGAGTGATCTCATGTTCCATTCAAAACAAAATTGGACAGGCTGCAGTGGCTCACTCCTGTAATTCCCAGCACTTTGGGAGGCTGAGGCAGGTGGATCACTTGAGGTCAGGCGTTCGAGACCAGCCTGGCTAACATGGTGAAACCCGTCTCTTTTTTTGTATCTAAAAAACTACAAAAATTAGCCGGGTGTGGTGGCACACGTCTGTAGTCCCAGTTATTCAGGAGGCTGAGGCAGGAGAATTGCTTGAACCTGGGAGGCCGAGGTTGCAGTGAGCCAAGACCGCGCCACTGCACTCCAGCCTGGGCAACAGAGCAAAACTGTGTCACACACACACACACACACACACACACACACACACAAGTTTATCATGCCTGTAATCCCAGCACATTGGGAAGCCCAGGCAGGCAGATCACTTGAGGTCAGGAGTTCAAGGCCAAGCTGGCCAACATGGTGAAAGCCTGTCTCCACTAAAAACACAAAAATTAGTTCAGCATGGTGGTGGGCACCTGTAATTCAAGCTACTTACTAACTAGGGAGACTAAAGCAGGAGAATCGCTTGAAACCGGGAGGTGGAGGTTGCAGTGAGCCGAGATCATGCCACTGCACTTCAGCCTGGGTGACAGAGTGAGACTCCATCTCAAAAAATGGAGAAGGAGAAGGAGAAAGAGAAGGAGAAGGAGAAGGAGAAGGAGAAGGAGAAGGAGAAGGAGGAGAAGGAGAAGGAGAGAAAGGAAAAAAAATTGAGACAAGACAAGGGTCAGCTTCTGTGCTGACCTATCAGCTCTGCCTTCTGGCCACATGCAAGCTGAGAGCAGCTGTTTTGACTGCACGTGGTAAATTCAGGCTGGGCTGCACTCACTCAGGGCCCTTTTTGGCACTATGTTTCTTCCATTTCAAGGATTCAAACACACACACACTCAGTACATTCTTTCCTTGATTTATTTTAGTAATACAAGTAAATGGATTATTCTGAATATTGGGATTATGGTAGTAAACAAATCAAAGTCCTCTATGAAACATTCAGGAATTCAGGTTTATGAGGTGTAGGTGGGCCTATGACCTGGCTTGTCCCTAAACAACACTTAGCCACTCCTTCAATGACTGGTTCAGAAATGTGTCTTGAATGAGGTTCCCTAGAAGCAGAGCCTGAGGCAAGGATTCAGATGTAAGAAAGACAGGGAATGCTGTTAAAGAAACCTCTAAGGGAGCAAGATAGAGAAGGGGAAGGAGCCAAGTAACGACCTGGTGTCAGGTAAAATCTAGTCTTGATCTGGTTTTGTATGTGGAGGGGGAAGCTTGCCTCTGGAACACAAATTGCACTACAGAGTTGTTTCAGCCTTGATTCAAGGTTAGCCTGTTAAGAAACTCCGTATCTATCAGTTATTAGTCTATATATTGAGACAGTGTAGCTTTCCCAGCATCCCTAGGCTGGGAGGCTTTTGACAACCAAAAACCCCTCTCATAAACCAAGATCACGGGTTTAAACTGCTGGCCACAGCCTCAAAATAACTGCAGAGAGTTGGGGAGAGGGTAAGGAATGGAAGGGATGCACCAGCTGATAAAAGGGATCTGAGTGGAGTGCCAAAACATCCACTACTGCATGTGTCCCAACCAAGCTAATCTTAGACAATGAGATTTAATTCTGCAACTCCTTCTGGAACCATGAGGGAAAATAATCTTTCCTTTTGCTCACCGTGAAATTAGGAGAATGCCTGCCTGCAGCTGCTTGAGCCCTTTTTGGGAACAGCCAACTGAGAAGAAAAAAGAGTAATATAGAGAGGCAGAGTCCTGGTGACAGGGACTCTAATTAGTGTTCTTTTCTCTGCATTCTAGTTTGTCCTGCACCTCAATGTGTCCAATTCCCTTTAGAACCCATCAGTTTAACCTAACTGGCCTGAACTCAATATTCATGGAATCCAATTCTCTTGCTTTGGAGGAGAGATTAAGTGAGATTAAGGTGACAGAAGATCGAGGATTGGAATCCAAACCTCGTGTTGACTTGTGAGTCAAGCTGAAGTCATGTTCCAGGGCATCAGGGTGCCCTAGCTCTTGGAGAGAACTTAAATTCTTTTGCCAAGGAAATAGTATTTATTTTATAAGGTCAGCCACACTGTAGAAACACAAACAGAAATCTTGCCTGGTGATTGTCCAGTGCATCCATCGCAGTTAATGGAGCATTTTCACATCCATCTGGGATGTCCTTCAAGACTCCTATCAGCTTTGGAGGTACTAAGTCCTGTGCCCTCTGCTACTTCTCCTTGGGATGCCAGAGTGATTACATGTTCCATTCAAAGCAGAATTAGAACAGGATGAGGGCCAGCTTCTGTGCTGACCTCTTAGCTCTGCCTCCTGGCCACATGCAAGCTGAAATCAGCCCTTTCCAGAGGCTGCAGCTGCACGTGGTGAGTGCAGGTTGGGATGCATTCACTCAGGGCCCTTGTTGGCACTATATTTCTTTCATTTCAAGAAGCCAGCAGTCGAGGGGCCAGAGAAGATCCCATCAAGAAATATGAAACATATGCCTCACTGCTCCTTTGCTGTTGTCAAAAAGATCAAAGAATTAACCGTCAATGAATTTCTTTTTCTTTCCTTTTTTTTTGAAACAGAGTCTTGCTCTGTTACCCAGGCTGGAGTGCAGTGGTGTGATCTCAGTTCACTGCAACCTCTGCCTCCTGAGTTCAACGATTCTCATGTCTTAGTCTCCTGAGTAGCTGGTACTACAGGCATGCACCATCACACCTGGCTAATTTTTTTGTATTTTTAGTAGAGATGGAGTTTTGCCATGTTGCCCAGGCTGATCGCTCAAACTCCTAAGCTCAAGCAATCCACCTGCCTCAGCCTCCTACAGTGCTGGGATTACAGGTATGAGCCACCACACCCAGACATCAGTGAATTTCAAGAAGTGGACAAGCATTGTGCCAGAATCAAAGGTAGAAGGGAAACAATCAGTTATTTATTTATTTATTATTTTTGAGACAGGGTCTTGCTCTGTCTCCCAGGTTGGAGTGTAGTGGTGTCATCATAGCTCACTGCAGCCTTGAACTCAGGGACTCAAGAGATCCTTCCACTTCAGCCTCCAGAGTAGTTGGGACTAGAGGGTTGCACCAACATGCCTGGCTAATTTTCCAATTTTTTTGTAGAGACAGGGTCTCACTGTGTTGCCCAGGCTGGTCTTGAACTCCTGGCCTCAAATCAATCCTGCCACCTTGACCACTCAAAGCACTAGCATTACAGGCATGAGCCACTATGCCTGGTCAGAAACAACCAATTTTTTTTTTTTAAATTACAAAGTCCAAATTTGAAGAAACTGTAAAATTTCAAGCACTCAGTCAGCTGGCTACTTTTGAATGACCCTTCTCTCACTTCTCAGTTTGAAACTACCCCAAAGTTTGAAACTGTTATTTCTGAGAAATGTCCTCCAAATATTGGTGATATTTTTGTGAGACTATTTAGTGATGCATTAGAAAATAGAATAGAACTTAAAATTTTTGAAGTTATGATTTCCAACTGAATTTTCATTTTTCGTAAATACAATGCCAAAGGCTATCTCCTTGCATCTAGACAGCTGGGCTGTCCAGCTCAGGTGAGTTTCTTCTTTGTGACTGTCATAGACATAGTGATATGCCACTCAAATCCTCTTCAATGAAGGATTATTGCCCCAACTGCTGGGAGTGGTATTGGCAGAGATAGTCTTCAATCATCAACCCCTTCAGAGATTTTCTCATTTAAAGAGATTATCCTCTCTCAAAGTTACAGTCTTGTCTGGGCATAGTGGCTCACCCCTGTAATCTCAACATTTTGGGAGGCCAAGGTGGGCGGATCACCTGAGGTCAGGAGTTTGAGACCAGTCTGGCCAATAGGGTGAAACCCTGTCTCTACCAAAAATACAAAATTAGCCAGATGTGGTGGCACGTGCCTGTAATCTCAGCTACTCGAGAAAGGCTGAGACAGGAGAATCACTTGACCCTGGGAGGCGGAGGCTGCTGTGAGCCGAGATCGCACCACTGCCCTCCAGCCTGGGTGACATGGAGGGAGACTCCATCTCAAAAAATAAAAAATAGATTTAAAAAATTAAAAAATTCTAGCTAAATAAGGTCCCTTTAACCTCTCAGTCAAAACTTATTTTTGGTTAAAAAGGAAGTCAACAAGTATCAACAATAACCTACCAGCAAACGACAATTTTCTCTCTATAATTAGGAGAATTGAAAGTTATTTTAAAGAGGAATATTTTTCTCTCTCTGATTCAGTGTAATTCCATGGCTTGTTTTTGTAACACCTGAGATCATTCCACATCCCAGATTTGCAAAAACACCGTGCTAGATAATGTACATTCCCCCAAACAGTGTTTGCGTTGACGTGCCATCACTTGGTCCAGCCCCCTTCCTTGCTTTGTTCCTGCTTGTAGGTGCAGAGGGGCAACAGTCTCTCTCACTGCTGGAAGAGGCGCGTAATTAGCTGGCACAAACTAACCAACCCTAAGTACTGATTGATAAGCAATGTCATAGGAGATTCATTTTTTTTTTTTTTTTTGAGACAAAGTCTCATGCCCAGACTGGCCTACAGTGGCACAATCCCAGCTCACTGCAACCTCCGCCTTACAGGTTCAAGCAGTTCTCCTACCTCAACCTCCCCAGTAGCTGGGATAACAGGCACCTGCCACCACGCCTGGCTAATTTTTGTATTTTTTGTAGAGACAGGGTTTCACCATGTTGGTCAGGCTGGTCTCGAACTCCTGACCTAAAGTGATCTGCCTACCTTGGCCTCCCCAAGTGCTGGTATAACAGGCCTGAGCCATCGCACCCAGCCAGGCAATTCATTTCTTTTTTTTTTTTTTCTTTTTTTTGAGACACAGTCTCGCACTGTAGCCAGGGCTGGAGTACAGTGGCATGATCTCGGCTCACTGTAACCTTTGCCTCCCAGGTTCAAGAGATTCTCCTGCCTCAGCCTCCCGAGTAGCTGGGATTACAGGTGCCCACCACCACACCCGGGTAATTTTTTATATTTTTAGTAGAGACGGGGGTTTCACTATGTTTACCAGGCTGGTCTTGAACACCTGACCTTGTGATTCACCACCTCGGCCTCCCAAAGTACTGGGATTACAGGCGTGAGACACAGCATGCCCCACAGCCGCAGGATTCATTTCTTATGAAAGAACTATGAATTTTGTTTAAAAAGACAATGTGTGTTATGTTAAAGTAACATTGTAAAGTTGTACTTGCAACAACTGTTTCACCAATTACATTGGCTGCTGGCCCTTGCAGCCTTGTCCTCCATCTGATGATGCGGTCATGTTTTTCACACATCAGTTTTATTCTAATTGCCTTTTGACAGTTGAGTAACACAAACATTCAGTTCACTCCGTCTTCCTTATATCTCTCTACTTAATTGCTTTTAAAAATGTGAATGGAAATCTTTTCTAGTTTCTACCTTTAAATTTATCGTGTAAATCCTGCTTAGCAACCTTTTTTCACTGCAAAATTCAAATATTTAATGCAACACATAGTCAAAGTGTAAAAAGACAGGGTGGTAAGAAGAGAAATCGTTATGGCAGATAATTGTGACAAAATTTCCCCCTGTTTCTACTTCATGTTGGTTTGGCATCTGGTGTAGACTGGAAATCCAATGAAGATGGAGCTGTCTCCTTTCTAAGCATCCTTAACACCGAGGCCAGAGAAGCAACCATCCATCTTCCTCCTCTGGCCTTGTCCATGTCATTCTCCACAGTACAGGAGGCTTCCCACAGACAATGAGCCTATCAACACATATCAGTGAATCTGGTAACTCTCTCACCTGTGCAGTTCCTGTCAAGGGGCAAAGCAGAGGTGCCTACCTACCCCATTCCCACCCCAGCATAGACTTACTGTTCCACTGGAGCTGGGTTCTTGACTGCTGAGTTGTCCTGCCATTGCTCATGACCCATAGCTGCAGTCATTTGTGCTGACCCCAGTGCACCTGTCGACCATTCTTCCTGTGGGCACTGGCTCTGGTGCCTCCTTAAATAAGTTGCCTCCCCCTCTATTAGTTATTTGATTGAGAGAAAAAAGAAGAGCTCCATTTGATTAGCGAAAATCATTACTTGTAATTGTAAAACACATGATCGAATATTATTTAAAGAAGTAATTGCCATGGTTCTAGCTAGAACATGACTCTATCCACCCCCAACCAAAAAAAGAAAAGAAAAGGAAAGAAAGGTCTAGTCCTCTTCTTGTTCATCTCAGTGAATGGTACGACTCTCCATCAAGTTGCACCAGTCAGAAATTCCAGAGTCATTTATATTCAATCAATTATCTTAACTCTGGATGTGATTATCAATTATCTTGTCTCTTGGATTTTGTCACTGCCAAATCATCACTTAAAGAGTTTTTTGATGTCTCTGCCACTACTGTACTTGTCTAAGTTGCTTTCCATTCTAGCCTGCATTACTCAGGAGACCTTTGTACATCTCCTCTGGTCCATCTCTAATCCATTGTCCATACAGCAACTAGTGATTTTGGAAATCCGATCACTAGTCAGAATTTCTCTTTAGAAATTCTAACTGGGACTACAGGGGCCCACCACCTCGCCCGGCTAGGTTTTTGTATTTTTTAGTAGAGAGGGGGTTTCACTGTGTTAGCCAGGATGGTCTTGATCTCCTGACCTCATGATCCACCCGTCTCGGCCTCCCAAAGCACTGGGATTACAGGCTTGAGCCACGGCGCCCGGCCTAGAATATAAATTTCTAAGAGGGCAAGGACTATCTCTTGTGAATCTTTGTCTTCCTAGCGCCTAACATGTACTTTACATATAATAGGCACTTAAATATATTTGTTAAACGAATGAAAGCATGACTTACGGGCACTCCTCCATTCTCAGGTTCTCCCTGACTTCTACCAGAAGGGAAATTCCTTTTAGAACTCACAATGTATCTTGGTCTCAGTCTCTGGGAGCCACATACAGATTCTTGGAGACTGATGCTAGTGGGAGTCCTCATGGACTTTGATCTGACGGTCCATTTCCAGTTCTAGTTGTCTGATTATGGCATATATGCTTAGGAACCACTCATTTAAAAGGACCATCAATTGCTTTAGCCCTAAGTTAAAAGAATCTTCTCACACGTGAAAATTAGATGCAATTATTATTACTATTACTATTATTGAGACAGGGTCTCACTTTGTAACCCAGACTGTAGTTCAGTGGCTCAATCATAGCTCACTGTAGCCTCAACTTCCTGGACTCAGGTGATCCTCCCACCTCAACCTCCCAGGTAGCTGGGACTACAGGTGCATACCACCACACCCAGCTTATTTTTTGTGGAGATGGAGTCTTGCCATGGTGCCCTGGCTGATCTCAAACTCCTAGGCTCAAGTGATCTGCCCACCTCAGACTCCCAAAGTGCTGAGATTACAGGCATGAGCCATTGCGCCCAACCTAGATGCAATTATTTATTATTATTATTATTATTATTATTATTATTTGAGACAGAGTCTCGCTCTGTCACCCAGGCTGGAGTGCAGTGGTACGATCTCAGCTCACTGCAACCTCCGTCTCCTGGGTTCAAGCGATTCTCCTGACTCAGCCTCCTGAGTGGCTGGGGTTACAGGCGCCCACCACCATGCCCGGCTAATTTTTTTCTTTTTTTTTGTATTTTTAGTAGAGACGGGTTTCACCATGTTGGTCAGGCTGGTCTCGAACTCCTGACCTCGTGATCCACCCGCCTTGGCCTCCCAAAGTGTCGGGATTACAGGTGTGAGCCACCAGTAATCAGCTGATGCAGTTATCTTTATACCTCTTTCATTATTTAAATATCAATATTAGTGTTTTTATGTCATCTATATGTGGTATGTTGTAATTAATTAAATGAAATTATTTTATAGCCTCAGAGGAAAAATAAAAAAATGATATTTGCAATTGTATTCAGTTTCTAGAAATAAATATGTGAAAATATATAACATACTATTGTTTAACTTTAGAAACATTTTTTTCCTCTATGATGATGATGATGATGATGATTTTTGAGAGGGAGTCTTGCTCTGTGGCCTAAGCTGGAGTACAATAGTGTGATCTCAGCTCACTGCAACCTCTGCCTCCCGGGTTCAAGTGATTCCTCTGCCTCAGCCTCCCAAGTAGCTGGGATTAGAGGTGCCCGCCACCAAGCCCAGCTAATTCTTTGTATTTTTAATAAAGATGGGGTTTCTCCATGTTGGCCAGGCTGATCTTGAACTCCTGACCTCAGATGACCCACTCACCTCAGCCTTCCAAAGTGCTGGGATTACAGGCATGAGCCATCCTGCCCCGCCTAATGTTATTAAGAGACAGGGTCTTGCTCTGTCATCCAGACTGGAGTGCAGTGGCGTGACCACAGCTCACTGCACCCTCTTACTCCTGAGAAACATCCTACAGGTACATGCCACCACACCTGGCTAATTTAAAAAAAAAAAAAAATTGTAGAAATAGAGCCTTGTCATGTTGCTTAGGCTGGTCTTGAACTTCTGGGCTCAAATCATCTTGCTATCTCGGCCTCCCACAGTTCTAGCATTACAGGCATGAAGTCATAGTACCCAGCTTTTTTTTTTTTTTCTGATTATCATAATATACGTTTATGATAGAAAAGTTGGAACACTCACAAAAATATAAAGAAAAGAATAAAAATCATCTATAATTCTAACACCTTAAGAAACCTACTGTTAACATTTTTGTATAGTTTCTTCTGGTGTTTTTGTTATCCATATCATATAATTTATTTATTTTTTTCTTAAACAGAGTCTCACTGTGTTGCCTAGGCTGGAGTGCAGTGGTATGATCTCAGCTCACTGCAACTTCCACCTCCTGGGTTCAAATGATTCTCATGCCTCAGCCTCCTGAGTAGCTGGGATTATGGGTGCACACCATGCCCAGGTTCCTTTTTTTTGTATTTTTAGTAGAGATGGGGTTTCACCATGTTGGCCAGGCTGGTCTTAAACTCCTGACCTCAGATATCTGCCCGCCTTGGCCTCCCAAAGTGTCGGGATTACAGGTGTGAGCCACCAGTAATCAGCTGATGCAGTTATCTTTATACCTCTTTCATTATTTAAATATCAATATTAGTGTTTTTATGTCATCTATATGTGGTATGTTGTAATTAATTAAATGAAATTATTTTATAGCCTCAGAGGAAAAATAAAAAAATGATATTTGCAATTGTATTCAGTTTCTAGAAATAAATATGTGAAAATATATAACATACTATTGTTTAACTTTAGAAACATTTTTTTCCTCTATGATGATGATGATGATGATGATTTTTGAGAGGGAGTCTTGCTCTGTGGCCTAAGCTGGAGTACAATAGTGTGATCTCAGCTCACTGCAACCTCTGCCTCCCGGGTTCAAGTGATTCCTCTGCCTCAGCCTCCCAAGTAGCTGGGATTAGAGGTGCCCGCCACCAAGCCCAGCTAATTCTTTGTATTTTTAATAAAGATGGGGTTTCTCCATGTTGGCCAGGCTGATCTTGAACTCCTGACCTCAGATGACCCACTCACCTCAGCCTTCCAAAGTGCTGGGATTACAGGCATGAGCCATCCTGCCCCGCCTAATGTTATTAAGAGACAGGGTCTTGCTCTGTCATCCAGACTGGAGTGCAGTGGCGTGACCACAGCTCACTGCACCCTCTTACTCCTGAGAAACATCCTACAGGTACATGCCACCACACCTGGCTAATTTAAAAAAAAAAAAAAATTGTAGAAATAGAGCCTTGTCATGTTGCTTAGGCTGGTCTTGAACTTCTGGGCTCAAATCATCTTGCTATCTCGGCCTCCCACAGTTCTAG
>NW_012098544.1:117238-143854 GCF_000951045.1 Mandrillus leucophaeus | reverse complement strand
AAAAGGAAAAAAAAAGGAAGCAAAATACCTGAAATGCAATTATCAAAATTTTACATAAAAAAATAATGTTTTGGCCGGGCATGGTGGCTCACGCCTGTAATCCCAGCACTTTGGGGGGCCTAGGCGGGCAGATCACAAGGTCGGGAGATCGAGACCATCCTGGCTAACACGGTGAAACCCCGTCTCTACTAAAAATACAAAAAATCAGCCGGGCATGGTGGTGGACGTCTGTAGTCCCAGCTACTTGGGAGACTGAGGCAGGAGAATGGCGTGAACCTGGGAGGCAGAGCTTGCAGTGAGCCAAGATGGTGCCACTTCACTCCTGCCTGGGCGACAGAGCGAGACTCCGTCTCAAAAAAAAAAGGAAGGAGTAACACAATGTCAATAGTAGGTTCTCACCTGTGTATAAAAAAGAAGGGAGAGGGTTATAAAAGAGAGCTTATATACCTTTGTACTAATATGGGCACAATATATTTCTGAAATCAGACATAAGAAATTTGTAGAAATGGTTCATCTGGTGAAGTATATAGGGGTCTGGAATGTGAGGAAGGCTTAGTTTCCCCTGCGTATATCCTTTTGCAATGTAGTTTTTCTTTTTTAACCATGTACATGTATATTACTTTTTTAATTAGAAAAGATTAATATTTTTAATGACTTGCAATTCTAATATTCAGAAATATATACTGTTAAACATTTTGATATATGTTCTACGAGTGTTTTCCTTTGGCATTTTTTCATGCCAATGAACATTCTTTTAAAACCATATATAGGCCGGGCGCGGTGGCTCACGTCTGTTATCCCAGCACTTTGGGGAGGCTGAGGCAGGTGAATCACGAGGTCAGGAGTTCAAGACCAGCCTAGTTACGTTGCTGAAACCCCATCTCTACTAAAAATACAAAAATTAGCCAGGCAGTGGTGGCAGACACCTGTAGTCCCAGCTACTCATGAGGCTGAGGCAGGAGAATTGCTTGAACCCAGGAGGCAGAGGTTGCAGTCAGCTGAGATCATGCCATTGCACTTCAGCCTGGAGACAGAGCTAGACTCTGTCTCAAAAAAAAAAACAAAAACAAAAACAAACAAGCAAAAAAAATTTTTATATATACACGCACACATATATGTATATGTATGTGTGTATATATGCTGTCTCTTATACACATCTAGATGTGTATAAGAGACAGGTATATATGTGTGTGCGTGTATATATATATATATGATTTTTTTTTTTTTTTTTGGACAGAGTCTCACTCTGTCGCCCAAGTTGGAGTGTAGTGGCACAATCTCGGCTCACTGCATCCTCCACCTGCCAGGTTCAAGCAATTCTCCTGTCTCAGCCTCCTGAGTAGCCGGGACTGCAGGTATATGCCACCACGCCTGGTTAACTTTTGTATTTTTTGTAGAGATGGGGTTTCACCAGATTGGTCAGGCTGGTCTCAAAACTCCTGACGTCAGGTGATCCACCCGCCTGGGCCTCCCAAAGTGCTGGGATTACAGGCGTGAGCCACTGTGCCAACCTAAAATCGTATTTCGAATAGCTATAAATATTTACACACACATATGTGTAAATATTTGTCATTATGTTGACAAATGTCATCATTATGTTGTTTCTTTACTTTTTTTCTTTTTGGCTACTAGAAATAAAGCTGTACGCCAGGTGCAATGACTCACACCAGTAATCCCAGCACTTTGGGAGGCCAAGGCAGATAATCTGAGGAGTTAGAGACCAGCCTGGTCAACATGGTGAAATCCTGTCTCTACTAAAAATACCAAAAATCGGTCAGGTGCAGTGGCTTACGCCTGTAATCCTAGCACTTTGGGAGGCTGAGGTGAGTGGATAACGAAGTCAGGAGATGGAGACCATCCTGACTAACATGGTGAAACCCCGTCTCTGCTAAAATACAAAAGATTAGCTGGGAGTGGTGGTGCGTGCCTGTAGTCCCAGCTACTCGGGAGGCTGAGGCAGGGAAATTGCTTGAACCTGGAAGGCAGAGGTTCCAGTGAGCTGAGATCATGCCACTGCACTCCAGCCTGGTGACACAGCAAGACTCCATCTCGAAAAAAAAAAAAAAAAAGAGCTGGGCATGGTGGTGCACGCCTGTAATCCTGGCTACTCAGGAGACTGAGGCAGGAGAATCACTTCAACCTGGGAGACGAAGGTTGCAGTGAGCCGAGATCGTGCTACTGCACTCCAGCCTGGGCGACAGAGTGAGACTCCATCAATAACAAACAAACAAACACAAAGAAAAGAAATAAAGTTGTAATATGTATTTTTGCATAATTTCAATTCTATTAATTTATTTAATTCCAGGCTGGGCATGGTATCTCACACCTATAAGCCTAGCACTTCGGGAGACTGAGGCGGGTGGATCACCTGAGGTCAGGAGTTAGAGACCAGGCTGGCCAACCTGGTGAGACCCCATCTCTGCTAAAAATACAAAAAATTGGTTGGGTGTGGTGGTGTGCACCTGTAGTCCCAGCTACTCGGGAAGCTGAGGCATGAGAATTGCTAGAACCTAGGAGGTGGAGGTTGCAGTGAGCAGAGATTGTGTCACTACACTTCATCCTAGGCAACAGAGCAAGACTCTGTCTTAAAAAAATGTATTTAATTCTATTTTAGTTATTTTATCAGGATAATTTACTTAAAGTAGGATTACTGGGAATTAAGAATCTTCATATATGATAAAATTATTTTCCAGAATATTTATACCAATTTACTATCCCAGTTGTTTAAGAGATTATCTATTCACTATAAGGTTTATTTTCCAAAATGAAAATCACTTTGCTGCACTTTTTGAATATAAAAATAACTCGTGTGGCTGGGCACAGTGGCTCACTTTTGGAGGTCGAGGCGGGCAGATCACGAGTTCAAGAGATCGAGACTATCCTGGCAAACACGGTGAAACCCCATCTCTACTAAAAATACAAAATATTAGCCGGGCATGGTGGCACATACCTGTAGTCCCAGCTGCTCGGGAGGGTGAGGCAGAAGAATCGCTTGAACCCAAGAGGCAGAGGTTGCAGTGAGCTGAGATAGCACCACTGCACCCCAGCCTAGGCAACAGAGCGAGACTCTGTTGCAAGAAAGAAAAAAAAAAGAAAAAAAGCTAAATATGTAAGTTCAGAAAACACAGGAAATTTAGGTCTGTTGAGGTGACTCACACCTTCAATCCCAGCACTTTGGGAGGCTGAGGTGGGTGAATTACTTGAGCCCAGGAATTCGAGATCAGCCTGGGCAGCATGGCAAAACCCCATCTCAACCAAAAATCGAAGAATTAGCTTGGCGTGGTGGTGCATATCTGTGGTCCCAGCTACTTGGGAGGCTGCAGTGGGAGGATTGCTTGAGCCTGGGAGGCAGAAGCTTCAGTGAACCGAGATGGTGCCATTGCACTCCAACCTGGGTGACAGAGTGAGACCCTGTCTGAAAAGCAAAACAGGAAATTTGTAGAAAGGAAAATAAAAAGGCCGGGCGTGGTGGTTCACACCTGTAATCCAAGCACTTTGGGAGGCTGAGGTGGGTGGATCATTTGAGGTCAGGAGTTTGAGGCCAGCCTGGCCAACATGGTGAAACTCTGACTCAACTAAAATTACAAAAATTAGCCAGGCATGGTGGCGGGCACCTGTAATCCCAGCTATTTGGGAGGCTGAGGCAGGAGAATCACTTGAACCTAAGAGGTGAAGGTTGCAGTGAGCGGAGATGGCAGCACTGCACTTCAGCCTGAGTGATAGAGCAAGACTCTGTCTAAAAAAAAAGAAAGGAAAATAAAAAAACATTATCCAAAGATACTCACTGCTGTTTTGTTTTGTTTTTTTGAAACAGGGTTTCCATTCATCACCTAGGCTGGAGTGAAGTAACACGATCATGGCTCACTGAAACCTAGACCTCCTGGGCTCAGGTAATCTTCCCACCTCAACCTTCCAGGTGTGTAGATGAGATCACAGATTACAGAGCACCCTAGCATGCCCAGCTGATTTTTCATGTTTTTTGTAGAGACGGGGTTTTGCTACGTTGCCCAGGCTGGTCTCGAACTCCTGGGCTCAAGCAATCTATCCACGTTGGCTTCCCAAAGTGCTGGGATTACAGGAGTGAGCCACCTCACCCAGCAGGTACTCACTGTTAACACTACACTATGTATCCAAACTTTTTCCTAGTTTATATTGACCTGATTTTGTTGAACTTAATGTACTTTGGGTTTCTTTCTAAGCCAATAGGTAATATGGAAGTATTGTTATCTTTTTAATAGATACATAGTAATCTATTATAAGGATATAAAATGGATATCTCGGGTTGGGTTCTGGGGAAGGCACTTTCTGAGATGAAGTGCTCTTCGTATCAACATCTGTGGAGAAGAGGGGAAGGAAGCAGAATTGAACAGACAGAGAAGTTATGTTGGATTTTAAACCCAATGGTAGCCTCAGCTGACCTCACAGGAAGTTCTCGAACTGAAATGATCCCTTAGAGTTATCCCAAACTGGGGATGGTCAGGCCTTTTTTCTTTTCTTTTCTTTTCTTTTCTTTCTTTCTTTTTTTTTTTTTTTTTTGAGACAGTCTTGCTCTGTCACACAGGTTGGGGTGCAGTGGTGTGATCTTGGCTCACTACAACCTCTGCCTCCCCAGTTCAAGCAATTCTTGTGCCTCAGCCTCCTGAGTAGCAGGGATTACAGATGTGTGCCACCACACCCAGCTAATTTTTGTGTTTTTAGTAGAGACAGGGTTTGTCATGTTGGCCAGGCTGGTCTCAAACTCCTGGCCTCATGTAATCTGCCCGCCTTGGCCTCCAAAAGTGCTGGGATTACAGGCGTGAGCCCGTATACCCCATCTGCACCCTGTCAGTCAGGCCTTTTTACCCTGGCATTGATCACTGGATATGAGTCATCTTGGGAAGGGACCTGTCTCTCTGCAGCTGAGGCAATCCCTGAAGGAGCTAATAGCATTCCCAGAAGTTGGGGTAATCCTTAATTGAAGGAGGATCTGAGCAGCATATCACAGTGTCCACCATAGTCTTGTTCTGTTCAGATCTATATCTTCACATATGTTCTAGGAGTAGCAATACCAGCATTAGGATGGACCTCTCTTTTTCTGTGGGACATTTAGAAAAGTAAGATTAATGGAACAAACTATAGCCCTTATTATTGCCATTAGTCTCTGGGCTGCGACTCATACTTATTGTCTCCCTTGTCCTCTATCCAGTTTAGATTCCTCTTACCTCAGCTATTACCTCAGTGGCTTACCTAGTGGCATGACCCAAACCCTCATCTTTGAAGGGTTTCCCCTAGTTTCTATTCCTTTCTCAAGCTGAGGTTGCTATACTTGTCTATTTATGGTCAAAAATGGGAAAAATCATACACCAGGAGGTACACAGTTAGATTACCTAAATGCCAAACATTCCATGCTTCTGCTATCTAACCTTTCCCTGATGCCAGAATGGTGACTCTTCTTTTTGCCTGCTATCCCTGGACACAAATAACACAAAGGGCCTAGGTTGATAGCCATAGCTTGGAACTCAGTGGGAGTCTTACTATATTCTCCAGTAAAATTGCACTCCTTTTGGGGACCTGTACCTCCAACGTTGAAGAGCTCAGACTTGGGAGACTATTTTTCTGCCTTATTAGCCTCCCTAAGAACTGGGATTACGATTATAGGTGTGAGTCACTGAGCCTAGCCAGAATGGGTGATTTTATAATGAATGAAAATTTATTTCTTAAGAGTTCTAGAAGCTGGAAAGTCCAAGATCAAGAGGCTGGCATATGGCAAGGCCTTCTTGCTCCTCATTCCATGGTGAAAGGTGGAAGTGCAAGAGAGAGAGTAAAAAGGGTCCAAACTCCTCCTTTCGTAACAAACCTACTACCAAGATAACAGCATTAATTCACTCACTCTGCCCTAATGGCCTAATCACTTCTCATTAGGCTTCACCTCCCAACACCATTGCATTGAGGATTAAGTTTTCAACATATACTTTTTGGGGGACACATTCAAACCATAGCAGAGTGGCACTAATTTCCACCATTCCTCCAAGAGTACTGTTTTTTGGTTTTTTGTTTTTTTGAGACAGAGTCTTGCTCTGTCGCCCAGGCTGGAGTGCAGTGGCGCAATCTTGGCTCACTGCAACCTCCGCCTCCCAGGTTCAAGCGATTCTCCTGCCTCAGCCTCCCAAGTAGCTGGGAATACAGGCACCCGCCACCAAGCCTGGCTAATTTTTGTATTTTTAGTAGAGACGGCATTTTGCCATGTTGGCCAGGCTGGTCTTGAACTCCTGGCCTCAAGTGATCTGCCTGCCTTGGCCTCCCAAAATGCTGGGATTATAAGTGTTAGCCATGGCGCCCAGTCTACAGTACTATTTTTGTTTTATATCATTATAGTTGTTATTTAATAGGCCAAGGACCCAATGAGGGAGTTGTGCCAACTATGAAGTATATCTATTCTGATTATGTATTTGGGAAATGGGGAAATTGCCAATTTATGGGTCTGTAGAAGAGTAGACCCACTGTGATCTGGACTTTGTTTCTTAGTGAATTCACACTGCTATAACAAAATACCCAAAACTGGGTAGCTTATAAGTGATGAACATTTAATTCTTACAGTTCTGGAGGCTGGAAAGTTCAAGACAAGTTGCCAGCAGATTCAGTGTCTGGTAAGGTCCTGTTCTTCATAGATAGCACCTTCTCCTTCATATGGAAGAAGGGGTAAGGCAGCTTCCTCAGGCTTCTTTTTTCTTTTTTTTTGAGACAGAGTTTCGCTCTTGTTGTCCAGGCTGGAGTGCAGTGGCACAGTCTCGGCTCACTGCAACCTCCAACTCCCAGGTTCAAGTGATTCTCCTGCCTCAGCCTCCTGAGTAGCTGGGATTACAGGCCTGTGCCACCACATCTGGCTAATTTTTGTGTTTTTAGTAGAGATGGGGTTTTGCTTTGTTGGCCAGGCTGGTCTGGAAGTCCTGACCTCATGTGATCTGCCCACCTCCCAAAGTGCCAGGATTACAGGCTTGAGCCACCATGCCCGGCCCTCAGGCTTCTTTTATAAGAGTACTTATCCCATTCATGACAGTTCTGCCCTCAAGATCTATTATTTCCCAAGGGCGCCACTCTTAATATTATCACATTGGGAATTAGGTTTCAACATATGAATTTTGGGTGAACATAAACATTCAGACTATGGCATCTTGGGTAGGACTTCATTTATTACCTGGCTCCCACATGTACCTACCCTAATAGGGGGGACCATAAATGATTCTTTGGGTCTCTATGTATCCACATTAATTCAGAACCTGGAACCAGAAGTCCTTGAAATGTTTAGGTATTACCATTTTCCCAGTGCATGATTATTTGAGTAAAGCCATAGGTCCAAAAGTTCTGGAACAACCATTGGGGAAGGACAGAGAAAATTATTCCTGTGTACTTTCACCATGGTGTTACAGGTTATTTTTTCCTGGGGACCTAATCTCTCCTTGAGTTAATGGATTTCATGTCTAAAACGTGAGTTCATGTTTGAAAACTTGTCAAGAAATTATATTTCAATTGGGGTTATTGATTCAGCCTCCTGATCATAAATTTTTAAAAAACAAACTGAATACCCTTATTGGTTGCCCATCTATTTTTTTTCCCTAAGGACACCATACTAATTATCTCCATAATAATCCTATGAGGGCCACCTCCCCCTGACTGTCTCTCTGATCTTATAATAACTGTCCAATTAGACATTTATTTATTTATTTATTTATTTATTTATTTATTATTTTTTGAAATGGAGTCTTGCTCTGTCACACAGGCTGGAGTGCAGTGGAGGGATCTCAGCTAACTGCAACCTCTGCCTCCTGGGTTCAAGCGATTCTCCTGCCTCAGCCTCCTGAGTAGCTGGGACTACAGGCATGTGCAACCATGCCCAGCTAATTTTTTGTATTTTTAGTAGAGGCAGGGTTTCACCGTGTTAGCCAGGATGGTCTCGATTTCCTGACCTCATGATCCACCTGCCTCAGCCTCCCAAAGTGCTGGGATTACAGGTGTGAGCCACTGTACTCGACCTATTATTATTTTTTAGATGGAGTCTCACTCTGTCACCCGGGCTGGAGTGCAATGGCACCATCTTGGCTCACTGCAACCTCCGCCTCCTGAGTTCAAGAGATTCTCCTGTCTCAGCCTCCCAAGTAGCTGAGACTACAGGTATGCTCCACCATACCCAGCTAATTTTTATATTTTTAGTAGAGATGGTGTTTCAGCATGTTGGCCAGGCTGGTCTCAAACTCCTGGCCTCAAGTGATCTGGCCGCCTTGGCCTCCTAAAGTGTTGGGATTATATGCATTAGCCACTGAACCCGGGCTTTTTTTTTTTTTTGAGATGGAGTCTTGCTTTGTTGCCCAGGCTGGAGTGCAGTGGCATGATCTTGTCTCACTGCAACCTCCGCCTCCCAGGTTCAAGCGATTCTCCTGCCTCAGCCTCCCAAGTTGCTGGGATTACAGGCACCCGCCACCACACCCAGCTAATTTTTTATTTTTATTTTTTTAGTAGAGACAGGGTTTTACATGTTGGTCAGGCTGGTCTTGAACTCCTGACCTCAGATTCGCCCATCTCGGCCTCCCAAAGTTCTGGGATTACAGGGATAAGCCACCACGTCTGGCCTATTTATTTATTTATTTATTTATTTATTTTGGAGACAGGGTCTCACTCTGTTGCCCAGGCTAGAGTGCAGTGGTGCAAGCACTCACTGCATCCTTGACTTCCTGGACTCAAGCAATCCTCCAGCCTCAGCCTGCTGTATAGCTAGGACCACAGATGTGGGCAACCATGCCTGGCTAATTTTTTTTTTTTTTCTTTTTTTGTAGAGACAAGGTCTCCATGTTTCCCAGGCTGTTCTCAAACTCAGGGTCTCAGGTGATCCTCCCACCTTAGCCTCCAAAGTGCTGAGATTACAGATATAAGCCCCTGCACCTAGACAACGCTTGTTGTCTTGATGGAGAGAGGTCTCTGCACCATCTCTGAGCAATGGTGCAGACAGGGTGGGCCACTTCTAGGAATGTCCTCATCTAATGTGTCAAGCCCCATTCTATCCCTACTAGGGCCCTGACCTTAACTTGATATACCTGCCTTGACTGGAAAGTTAATCTTCTTTGGAGCTTAGCTACTCTAAGTTTATTTTTTAGCTTATTCTGTACCCCCACTGCTGGAGATGAGAGCCACTTTGTGAGCTACTAAGCAGACTCTAATTTTCACTTAGAGATTAATCATTCTCAACGAAGCAATTGGTGATTAATCATTTTCAACTTTCCATTGTCTTTTTTCTAGTACATCAATCTGATTAAACAAAAGTCTTAGTCTGTTTTAGTCAGCTTGGGCTATTATAACAAAATACCATACATCGGGAGGTTTAAACAACAGTAATTTATTTATCACAGTTTTGGGGGCTAGGAAGTCCAACTTCAAAGTGCCAGCTGACTTGGTTCCTAGTGAGGGCTCTCTTCCTGTCTTGAAGATAGTTGCTTTCTTGCTTTGTCCTCACGTGGTCTTTCCTTGGCGCACGCGTGCAGAGATAGAGAAAGAGAGAGAGAGATCTATCTTCCTTTTCTTAAAAGACCACTAGTCCTATCAGAGTAGAACTCCACCAGTGCTTGCGTGCAGAGACAGAGAAAGAGAGAGATCTCTCTTCCTCTTCTTAAAAGACCACTAGTACTATCAGAGTAGAACCCCACCCATATGACCTAATTTAACCTTAATTATCTCTTAAAAGTCCTATCTCCAAATATAATCACATTGGGGACTAGGGTTTCAACATACATATTTTGGGGGATATATTTCAGTCCATAGTACCACCCAATTCCATCACCCTTATAGTTGCTATTTCCCCCATATTTCTCAAATGCCTAATACATCATATCTGTAAATACATACTCTTTTACTGGCGTACCAACTCAATTGACCATACATGGAAGTTTTAACAATTGGACTGTAATCTTTTTTTTTTTTTTTTTGAGACAGAGTCTTGCTCTGTCGCCCAGGCTGGAGTGCAGTGGCGGGATCTCAGCTCACTGCAAGCTCCGCCTCCGGGGTTTACGCCATTCTCCTGCCTCAGCCTCCCGAGTAGCTGGGACTACAGGCACCCGCCACCTCGCCCGGCTAGTTTTTCTAATTTTTTAGTAGAGACGGGGTTTCACCGTGTTAGCCAGGATGGTCTCGATCTCCTGACCTTGTGATCCACCCGTCTCGGCCTTCCAAAGTGCTGGGATTACAGGCTTGAGCCACCGTGCCCGGCCTGGACTGTAATCTTGTGATGCGGTCCTCATTGTCAGGTGGGCAGCTAGTGATCACGCTCCAAAGCCCCATCTTAGTGTCTGCTTTCTCATACCTCACTCCTGCCACCAACTGTCATAGGTTGGGTCCCTGGAAAGCAAACCATGATACAGAATTTAACAGGCAGGTTATTTATTAAGGAGTGCCCTTGGGATTAGCACTTGTGGAATAGAGGGGGAAGGAAGTAGGACTGGGCAGAGAGAGATTATGCAGATTACACAGGGAGTCTGGGATGTTACAGTTGACCATTAGAGTTGTCCCAAGTTGGGCTAAGATGGTCAAGCTCTTATTCCTTTACTTTGAGGGTTTTGTGTGTGTGTGTGTGTGACAGCATTTGGCTCTGTTGTCCAGGCCGGAATGCAGTGGCGCAATCTTGGCTCTCTGCAACCTCCGCCTCCTGGGCTCAAATCATCCTTCCACCTCAGTCTCCCATGTAGCTGGGACTACAGGCTCATGCCACCATACCTGGCCAATTTTTCTATTTTTTTAGAGATGGGGTTTTGCCATATTGCCCAGGCTGGTCTCAAACTCCTGAGCTCAAGCCATCCACCCACCTTGGCCTCCCGAAGTGCTAGGATTACAGGCATGAGCCACCATGCCTGGCCTCTTATACCTTCACTTTGATCAGCAATTGTATGTGGGCCACCTGGGAAGGAACCTAACCTTGAGCAAAGTGGCTTTGTGCAAATGTAGCAATTCTGAAGATACTAAAGACTTAGCCAACAGTAGCTAGAAGATACTAAAGATACTAAAGACTTAGCCAACAGTAGCTAGAAGAAGTCAATTAAAAGGAGAGCTTGAGGCAGGGCACAGTGGCTAACACCTGTAACCCCAGTACTTTGGGAGGCTGAGACAGGCAGATCACTTGAGGTCAGGAGTTCAAGACCAGCCTGGCCAATGTGGTGAAACTCTTGTCTCTACCAAAAAAAAAAAAAAAATTAGCCAGGTGTGGTAGCACATGCCTGTAGTCCCAGCTACTTGGAATGGCAGGTGGATCTTTTGAGTCTGGAAGATTGAGGCTGCAGAGAGCCGAGATCGTGCCACTGCACTCCAGCCTGGGTGACAGAGTGAAACCTTGTCTCAAAAATAAAATAAAATAAAAACATCAGGAAAGTTTACATAAAGTTGCTGTTGATTGCTAAATGTAATAGTCTGATCGTGACGCCGAATAAATGTCTTAAAAAAAAAAAAAAGAAAAAAACTATGTATGGATGTCCATTGGAAAGTAAATGAAACAAATTGTAGTATAATCATGCAATGGACTACTATAGCAGTACTGAAAAGGAATGAACAATTAATTCACACCACATGGATGAATCTCAAAATAATTTTGTTGAATAAAGAAATAAGACAAAAATTACATGATGTATTATTACCTTTACATAAAATTCTAGAAGATGCAATTAATCTGTAGTGACAGAAAGCAGATCAGTGGTTACCTGGGGATAAGATAAATAGAGGTTTGGGGAAGATAGTTTACAAAGGATGATGAGGTAACTTTTGGAGTTGATGGATATACTCATTCTTCTTCTTTTTTTTTTTTTTGAGGCAGGGTCTCTCTGTCACCCAGGTTGGAGTGCAGTGGTGTGATCACAGCTCACTGCAGTCTTGATCCCCCTGGCTCAAGAGATCCTCTCACCTCAGCCTCTCAAGTAGTGGGGGCTAAAAGCGTGTGCCACTGAACCCAGCTATTTTTTGTTTGTTTTTTCTAGAATCCAGGTCTCACTATATTGCCCAGGCTGGTCTTGAATTCCTGAGTTCATGTAATTTTCCCGCCTCAGCCTCCCAAAGTGCTGGGATTACAGACAGACATGAGCTACCATGCCTGGCCTATATTCATTATGTTGATTGTGGTAATGGTTCCATGGGCATACATATATGTCATAGTTCATCAAATTATAAAGTTTAAATATGTGCATTTTTGTTATATGTCAATCTAATCTCAACAGAACTGTATCAAACATCTATATATATAGTAAGATATACTCAACATGTCTGCCTAGGTGTCACTGACAAAGTATATTTATATTCATCTTTAGTTTATTGATTGCTTATGTTAATTCAGAAAAAAATTGCAATTCTGATCCTGAAAAGTTGTTATTAAATTTTTATTTTTAAAATGTTATATCACTAAGATTAAAGAGAAAGCCTAAAAGCTTCTGGAAATGAATAATAGTGTCTACCTCTGGGAAGAAAACTAAGATTCTAGTGTGTGAGAAATAGGCAAGTAACTTTTTACTGTTTGAATTGGTAACATGTGTATAATATTTATATGAAAAAGTTCTTTTTGGTCAGGTGTGGTGGCTCACACCTGTAATCCCAGCACTTTGGGAGGCCAAGGCAGGCGGATCACGAGGTCAGGAGATCAAGACCATCCTGGCTAACAGGGTGAAACCCCGTCTCTACTAAAAATACAAAAAAATTAGCCAGGCATGGTGGTGGGCGCCTGTAGTCCCAGCTACTTGGGAGGCTGAGGCAGGAGAATGGCATGAACCCAGGAGGCGGAGCTTGCAGTTAACCGAGATCGCACCACTGCACTCCAGTTGGGCAATAGAGATTCCGTCTCAAAAAGAAAAAAAAAAGTTCTTTTTTCAGAAATAACTTGATTGGGGAGGGTGGGGCTTGGGGGAGAAGAAATAACTTGATTATGGCATATATGTAATGAAAGATTGCAAAAGTGATCTGAATATGTTTTCATAATATATTTTAACCCAGAGATGATTTATAGCTAACTAAATTAATTAAACATGAAGGGTAAGTTTCTGGTGGTAATGAGGGGATTAAAAAGTTAATTATTGGCCAGGCACAGTGGCTCATGCCTGTAATCCTAGCATTTTGGGAGGCCAAGGCAGGCAGATCACTTGAGGTAAGGAGTTCAAGACCAGCCTGGCCAATATGGTGAAACGCCGTCTCTACTAAAAACTACAAAATTGGCCAGGCGTGGTGGTGCATGCCCGTAATCCCAGCTACTCAGGAGACTGAGGCAGAATTGCTTGAACCTGGGAGGTGGAGGCTACAGTGAGCAGAGATTGTGCCACTGCACTCCAGCCTGGGTGACAGAGTAAAACTCAATCTTAAAAAAAGTAATTAATTAATTATCTATGACGACCACACTTCTATCTAATTTATCACTATCACTGAAAACTAGAATGTGTTATACTACATAACGCCTTGAGATTTTGAGGGAGGGTAAATTCAAACTAAATCACACTGACCAGCAGAAGGAAGATATTTTCAAATATCCAAAAACTGGAAGTTTATCTCCCATTCTTTAATAAGTAGCTGGGGATGTTCTCCAGTGAATAAGAAGATAAACTAAGAAGACTGTATTAGTCCATTTTCATACTGCTGATAAAGACATACCTGAGACTGGACAATTTACAGAAGAAAGAGGTTTAATGGACTCACATTTCCACATGGCTGGGGAGCCTCACAATCAAGGCAGAAGGTGAAAGGTATGTCTTACATGGCAGCAGACAAGAGAAGAGAGCTTATGCAGGGAAACTCCCCTTATAAAACCATTGGATCTCTTTTTTTTTTTTTTTTTTTTGAGACAGAGTCTCGCTCTGTCATCCAGGTTGGATGGAGTACAGTGGCGCAATCTTGGCTTACTGCAAGCTCTGTCTCCTGAGTTCACACCATTCTCCTGCCTCAGCCTCCTGAGTAGCTGGGACTACAGGTGCCCACCACCACACCTGGCTAATTTTTTGTATTTTTAGTAGAGACAGGGCTTCACCATGTTAACCAGGATGGTCTTGATCTCTTGACCTTGTGATCCGCCTGCCTCGGCCTCCCAAAGTGCTGGAATTACAGGCGTGAACCAATGCACCCGGCCAGCCATCAGATCTCTTGAGACTTATTCACTGTCATGAAAATAGCATGGGAAAGACCCACCCCCAAGATTCAATTACCTCCCACTGGGTCCCTCCCACAGCACGTGGGAATTGTGGGAGCTACAATTCAAAATGAGAATTGGGTGGGGACACAGCCAAACCATATCATTCTGCCCCAGCCTCTCCCAAATCACATGTCCTCACATTTCAAAGCCGATCATGCCTTCCCAACAGTCCCCTGAAGTCTTAGCTCATTTCAGCATTAACTCAAAAGTCCACAGTGCAAAGTCTCATCTGAAACAGGGCAAATCCCTTCCGCCTATGAGGCAGTAAAATCAAATGCAAGTTAGTTACTTCCTAGATAAAATGGGGGTAAATACAGCCATTCCAAATGGAAGAAATTGGCCAAAACAAAGGGGCTAAGGCCCCATGCAAGTCTGAAGTCCAGCAGGGCAGTCAAATCTTTTTTTTTTTTTTTTTTTTTGAGACGGAGTCTTGCTCTGTCACCCAGGCTGGAGTGCAGTGGCCGGATCTCAGCTCACTGCAAGCTCCTCCTCTCGGGTTCACGCCATTCTCCTGCCTCAGCCTCCCGAGTAGCTGGGACTACAGGCACCTGCCACCCCGGCTAGTTTTTTGTATTTTTTAGTAGAGACGGGGTTTCACCGTATTAGCCAGGATGGTCTCAATCTCTTGACCTCATGATCCGCCCGTCTCAGCCTCCCAAAGTGCTGGGATTACAGGCTTGAGCCACCGCGCCCGGCCTGGGCAGTCAAATCTTAAAGCTCCAAATGATCTCCTCTGACTCCATGTCTCACATCCAGGTCACGTTGATGCAAGAAGTGGGTTCCCATGGTCTTGGTCTCTGCCCCTGTGGCTTTGCAGGGTACAGCCTTCCTCCTGGCTGCTTTCACAGGATGGTGTTGAGTGTCTGTGGCTTTTCCAGGCACATGGTGCATTCTGGGGTCTGGAGGATGGTGGCCATCTTCTTCTCACAGCTCCTCTAGGCAGTGCACCAGTGGGGACTCTGTGTGTGGGTTCCCACCCAACATTTCCCTTCTGCACTGCCCTAGCAGAGGTTCTCCCTGAGTGCCCCACACCTGCAACAAACTGCTACCTGGATATCCAGGCGTTTCTATACATCCTCTGAAATCTAGGCAGAGATTATTCAATTCTTGACTTCTGTGCACCCACAGGCTCAACAGCATCTGGAAGCTGCCAATGCTTGGGGCTTGAACCCTCTGAAGCCATAGCCTGAGCTGTACCTTGGCCCCTTTTAGTTGTGGCTGGAGTGGCTGGGATGCAGCGTACCAAGTCCCTAGACTGCACAGAGCAGAGGGACCCTGGATTGGTCCATGAAACCATTTTTTCCTCCTAGGCCTCTAGGCCTGTGATGGGAGTGGCTGCTGCAAAGGTCTCTGATGTGCCTTTTTTTTCTTTTTTGAGATGAAGTCTCTCTCTGTTGCCCTGGAGTGCAATGGTGCAATCTTGGCTCACTGCAACCTCTGCCTCCTGTGTTCAAGTGGTTCTCCCTCCTCAACCTCCCAAGTACTACTCCAAGAACTACAGGCATGTGCCACCACGCCCAGCTATTTTTTTTTTGTATTTTTAGTGGAGACAGAGTTTCACCATGTTGGCCAGGCTGGTCTCTAACTCCTGACCTCAAGTGATTCACTTGCCTCAGCCTCCCAAAGTGCCGGGATTACAGGTGTGAGCCACTGTGTCCGGCCTTTGGAGACATTTTCCCCATTGTCTTGGTGATTAACATTCGGCTCTTTGTTACTTATGCAAATTTCTGCAGCCTGCTTGAATTTCTCTTTAGAAAATGGGATTTTCTTTTCTATCTCATTGCCAGGCTGCAAGTTTTCCGAAGTTTTATGCTCTGCTTCCCTTTGAAAACTGAATGCCTTTAACAGCACCCCAGTCACCTCTTGAATGCTTTGCTGCTTAGAAATTTCTTCTGCCAGATACCTGAGATCATCTCTCTCAAGTCAAAGTTCCACAAATCTCTAGGGCAGGGACAAAATGCTACCAGTCTTTCTGCTTAAACATAACAAGAGTCACCTTTGCTGTAGTTCCCACAAATTCCTCATCTCCATCTAAGACCACCTCAGCCTGAATTTCATTATCCATATCATTATCAGCATTTTGGCCAAAGCCATTCAACAAGTCTCTAGGGAGTTCCAAACTTTCCCACATTTTCCTGTCTTCTTCTGAGCCCTCCAAACTGTTCCAACCTCTGCCTGTTTCCCAGTTCCAAAGTTGCTTCCACATTTTCGGGTATCTTTTCAGCAGCGCCCCACTCTTCTGGTATCAATTTACTGTATTAATCCATTTTCACACTGCTGATAAAAGACAAACCAGAGACTGGGCAATTTACAAAAGAAAGAGGTTTAATGGACTCATAGTTCCATGTGGCAGGGGGAGGCCTCACAATCATGGTAGAAGTGAAAGGCACATCTTATATGGTAGCAGACAAGAGAATAGAGTTTGTGCAGGGAAACTCCCCTTTACAAAACCGTCAGATCTCATGAGACTTATTCGCTGTCTCAAGAATAGCATGGGAAAGATTCACCCCTCTTGATTCAATTACCTCCCACAAGGTCCCTCCCACAACACATGGGAATTGTGAGAGCTACAATTCAAGATGAGATTTGAGTGGGGACACAGCCAAACCATATCGCAGACATAGACACTAGAAAAGAGTGGCTCTAACTTTGGAGTGCAGTAAAGGGAAGTCCTCAGTGGTACAGCAGGATTAAAGAACAATTAGATTAAATGGAGGCAGAAGGCCAAACGTTCTTCAGGGGTGTGTACCAGGGGGCAAAAGAGAAAGTATCTCTGTAAATGGAAAAACTTGATATGATAAATTGGGTAAAATATCCAGGAGGCAAAAGGGGCAATTTAAAACTCCAGGAAAAACAAAGCCATGCAAGTTTGCTTTTTTTTTTTTTTTTTGAGACGCAGTCTTGCTCTTGTCACCTAGGCTGGAGTGCAACTGTGCAATCTTGGCTTACTGTAACCTCCGCCTCCTGGATTCAAGTGATTGTCCTGCCTCAGCCTCCTGAGTAGCTGGGATTACAGGCACCTGCCACCACGCCCAGCTGATTTTTGTATTTTTAGTAGAGATGGGGAAGTTTGCTTTTTGTTGTTGTTGTTGTTTTATTTTTGAGATGGTGTCTCTCTGTCACCCAGGCTGGAGTACAGTGATGCTATCATGGCTTACTGCAGCCTTGAATTCCCAGGCTCAAGAGATCCTCCCACCTCAGCCTCCTGAGCAGCTGGGACTACAGGTGTGTGCCACCACGCCCAGCTAATTTTTTGTATTTTTTTTGTAGAGCCAGGATTTCACCATGTTTTCCAGGCTGGTCTTGAACTCCCAGGCTCAAGTGATCTGCTACCTTGGCCTCCCAAAGTGCTAGGATTACAGGTGTGAGCCACTGTGCCCAGCCCGTTTGTGATCTAAATATGAAGCAAAGATATTTGGGCAATTGATAATAAGGGAAGATAATCCATTTGATCCTGATGCTCTCTACATTTTCCTTTGAGTGGTTTTCTAGTGGTTTTCACAGTGGTTTGGTGCTTCTGTAAAAGAGAAAATGTAATCCTAGCACACTCCTTAGTCTGGAAGTTGTCTATTAACTGTGTCAACCTATGGACAAAACACAAAAGACTTCTTGGGTTTAAGGGAGGTGAGAAGGTGTGAAGGAAGAATGGTGGTGTTAATAGTGGAGAGTTGTAATACTATCTAAAGTTGAAATGTTATCTAGTGTTTTATCTTGTATTATTCAAAGTTACAAAGAAGCATGGTGGCTCACACCCGTAATCCCAGCACTTTGGGAGGTTAAGGTGGGCAGACCACCTGAGGTCAGTTTGAGAGAAGCCTGACCAACATGGTGAAACCCTGTCTTCACTAAAAATACAAAAATTGGCCGGGCGCGGTGGCTCACCCTGTAATCCCAGCGCTTTGGGAGGCCGAGATGGGCGGATCATGAGGTCAGGAGATCGAGACCATCCTGGCTAACACGGTGAAACCCCATCTCTACTAAAAATACAAAAAAACTAGCTGGGTGTGGTGGCGGGCGCCTGTAGTCCCAGCTACTCGGGAGGCTGAGGCAGGAGAATGGCGTGAACCCGGGAGGCGGAGCTTGCAGTGAGCCGAGATCGCGCCACCGCACTCCAGCCTGGGTGACTGAGCAAGACTCCGTCTCAAAAAAAAAAAAAGAAAAAAAAATACAAAAATTAGCTGGGCATGGTGGCGCACATCTGTAATCCCAGCTACTCAGGAGGCTGAGGCGGGAGAATTGCTTGAACCTGGGAGGCAGAAGTTGCAGTGAGCCAATATCAGGCCACTGCACTCTAGCCTGGACAAGAGGGAGATTCTGTCTCCAAAAGGAAAAAAGAAAAAAAAGTTACAAAGAAAACCAACAACAGATGCAAATTTAATGTAACTGTTAAATATTGGACCAGTGGGTATTAACATAATTTTTATCCTTTATAGCAGTGAGTCATTAGATTTTGTCTAAATTTGATATGAGTGTATTTAGAAATAGTGAAGTAATTCCAAACAAACAAATAAAAACACGTAAGAGATGTTATCCTTGGGCAGTGGCCCTGGAGGTGGAGTTAGGATGAAGCTTGGTTGCTTTTCAACATAAGTTCTTTTGTCCTGTTTGATATGTTACAACTTATTTTGTATCCTTTTATTTGTTGCCACTGTGCATTTCTTTAACTGAAAATAAAATTAGAGGCTGGTTTTCCTGCCTATATGGAAACAATGTTTTAGATAGCTATTCTATCAAGAATGATTCCCAGGCCTGGTGCAGTGGCTTACGCCTGTAATCCCAACATTTTGAGAGGCCGAGGCCGGCGGATCACCTGAGGTCAAGAGTTTGAGACCAGTCTGGCCAAAATGGTGAAACCCTGTTTTACTAAAAATACAACAATTAGCTACGTGTGGTGGTGTGTGCCTGTAATCCCAGCTACTCGGAAGGCTGAGACAGGATAATCGCTTGAACCCGGGAGGCGGAGGTTGCAGTGAGCCAAGATCAGCCCACTGAACTCCAGTCTGGGCAACCCAGCAAGACTCCAACTTAAAAAAAAACAAACAAACAAAAAAAGAGGGATGATTCCTCAAAGTAGTCCAGGCCTCCTACAGGTCTTTTGAAATAAGCCATGAAGTGGAATCCCAAGGACACCAAGAAACTTGGACTAAGAAAATGGTTGTTCTACTGGCACTTGAGTCTCTAAATAATCAGAACTCTTAGCTAGTTCCAGCCCTCTGCCTGTGAGATTTTTTCTTTTTTCTTTTTTTCTTTGAGACGGAGCCTTGCTCTGTCGCTCAGGCTGGAATGCAGTGGCGCGATCTCGGCTCACTGCAAGCTTTGCCTCCTGGGTTCTCGCCATTCTCCTGCCTCAGCCTCCTCAGTAGCTGGGACTACAGGTGCCTGCCACCACGCCCGGCTAATTTTCTGTATTTTTAGTAGAGAGGGGTTTTCACTGTGTTAGCCAGGATGGTCTTGATCTCCTGACCTTGTGATCCACCTGTCTCCGCCTCCCAAAGTGCTGGGATTACAGGCATGAGCCAATGTGCCTGGCTGAGATTTATTTTTTAAAAAAATCTGAGCAATTCCGATCCTCTGCTTTTTGGGAATAGAGTTTTGCCTGTAACCAGGTAATTGATTCTGAAAGGGAAGGTATTCTGGATCCCTCTTACCATCTTATTACCAACAATGGGGCAGAATTTATTTAGTTATACATTTGTCTGTCTATCTGAGATAGGGTCTTGCTGTGTCACCCAGACTAGAGTGCAGTGGCATCATCATGACTCACTTAGGTGATCTTCCCACCTCAGTCTCACAATTAGCTGGGACTACAGGTGTGCCCCATCCTGCCCAGATAATTTTTTATTTTTTATACAGATGGGGTCTCCATATGTTGCCCAGATTGGTCTTGAACTTCTGGCCTCAAGAGATCTGCCTGTCTCCACCTCCTACAGTGCTGTGATTGCAGGTGTGAGTCACTGTGCCTGGCTGCTTGCTCAGTTTTAGAAAGAATAGTGTTTTTGGGCTGGGCGCGGTGGCTCATGCCTGTAATTCAAGCACTTTGGGAGGCCGAGGTGGGCGGATCACCTGCGGTCAGAAGTTTGAGACCAGCCTGGCCAACATGGTGAAACCCTGTCTGTACTAAAAATACAAAAATCAGCCAGGCGTGGTGGCGGGCACCTGTAATCCCAGCTATTTGGGAGGCTGAGGCAGGAGAACTGCTTGTACCCAGGGGGCGGAGGTTGCAGTTTGCTGAGATCGCGCCATTGCACTCCAGCATGGGCAATAGAGCGAGACTCTGTGAAAAAAAAAAAAAAAAAAAAAGGAAAAATAATGGTTTAAATCCCGTAGGGAGGACACCATGGCATATTACTGACACCAATTGGCAGCATATCTTAATTGCAAGAATAGAAAAGAAGGGAAAATTATTTCTGATATTTGCAAAGGTCTACCAATGTAAGAAAGAACAAATGCCTTGTGACCAATTGAAAAATGCAAAGGAATACTTGATTTGGGGGAGATTAAGATGAGACAGTGGCCACGATCCCTGAAACGCAGGGTTTGTGGAGGTGGTAAAAATGAAGGGTGAGGAACCTTGATCAGAAGACTTGTCTTTGCTCTAGATATCAAGCAATTGCACTTGGAACTCTGCAAAAAGGGAAGGAAAAGGAAGAATGACAAATCAAATTTTACTTTTTTTTTTTTGAGATGGAGTCTCACTCTGTCTGCCAGGCTGGAGTGCAGTGGCATGATCTCGGCTCACTGCAACCTCTGCCTCATGGATTTAACCGATTCTCCTGCCACCTGCCTCAGTCTCTCGAGTAGCTGGGATTACAGGTGTGCGCCACCGTGCCCGGCTAATTTTTGGGTTTTAGTAGAGATGGAGTTTCACCATGTTGGCCAGGTCTCGAACTCCTGACTTCAGGTGATCTGCCCACCTCGGCCTCCCAAAGTGCTGGGATTACAGGCCTGAGCCACTGCACCCAGCCCAAATTTTACTTTAAAAATCCTTTCTGTGCAAGAAATATCACCATTATCCTCATGCAAAAAAAGTTGATTTAATGTGTCTTACTCTAACTGGAAGGCCATAGAATAACTGAAATCTTTTGTGTGCTAAAATTATCCAGAGAGAAAAAATACATAAGTCTGGCTCAGATTTTAAAGAAACTGCAATCTACACAATCAGAAACTAATTCTTTGGGTAATAAGGCAAAGTTTTTCATGTCATTTGTTAATAAATGTTAATTATAACTAATGCATTTTCAGAAACACAATTTGGCATATTTGCAATGAAAACAAGAAAAGCAATCTAAAGTTCCTGGTAAAACAACACTATATAAAAATCTTTTAAAATAAACTATTGCAACCCCTGTGCAATGTCTTCCCATTTCATAGGCTATAGAGTGCATTTTTTTTTCTATTTATAACATTAAATACCTACTTTTGAACCAAGTTGGCTAAGAGATTGAGTTGAAATAAAGTTCTGATGGGCATGTGTCTGAAGTATATTCTTTTTCATACTGAGGGGTGAAGGGAAAACTTTTATATGTAATAACAAAGGGAAGTTTTCCCTCTGCTGAAGGTTTGCTGAAAAATCAACTGACGACAGTCACATTAGGCTGGGAGCAGTGGCTCACACCTGTAATCTCAGCATCTTGGGAGGCCAAGTAGGGAGAATTGCTTGAGTCCAGTAGTTTGAGACCAGCCTGGACAACATAGTGAGACCTTGTCTCTACAAAGATTTTTTTTTTTTTTTTAAATTAGTGGGCATGGTGGTGTGTGCCTGTAGTCCCAGCTACTTGGGAAACTGAGGCGGATCGCTTGAGCCCAGGACTTTTAGGCTTCAGTGAGCTGTGATAGTGCCACTGCACTCTAGTCTGGGTGGCAGAGTGAGATCCTGTTTCAAAAAAGCCAGAAATTTTAAATTAACGTGTGTGTGTATGTGAATAATCCAGAGTGATTACCCATTATTTAGTGTGGTAAAGAAACTTACATACCCTCTTTCATAAGGGAAGGGAGAGATGGAGAATGTAGACAATTCTTTTGAGTGACAGCAAGTCATTAGGGAGAACAAATGGACCTTGGAGGTGGAAGGCAGACATTAATGGGAAGGTGAGGTGTAGAGCTGCACAGGAACAGATTGTCTTCTTATACAGATAAAGTCCTCCAGGTAATCCCTTGGAGCTGCCCTCAGAAGAACAGATGAAAAGTCTGTCTGGTCATGGTGACTCTCAATCTCTTCTCTAGTGGTTGATATTTCCTGGTTATTTGATGAGATTACTAGGGAGGGAGTTTTACAACATTGCATTTCTTCTTTTTATTTATTATTTATTTATTTTTTTGAGACAGAGTCTTGTTCTGTCACCCAGGCTGCAGTGCAGTGGTGCAATTTTGGCTCACTGCAACTTCTGCCTCCTAGGTTCAAGCGATTCTCTTGCCTCAGCCTCTGCAGTAGCTGGGACTACAGGCACGCAACACCATGCCCACGCTTGACTGATTTTTGTTTTTTTAGTAAAGACAGGGTTTCACCATGTTGGCCAGGCATGTCTCAAACTCCTGACCCCAGGTGATCCACCCGCCTTGACCTCCCCAAATGCTAGGATTATAGGCGTGAGCCACCATGCCCTGCCAACACTGCATTTCTTTTGTAAAAAAGCTTTCTTGGTCAGATAAGGAAATTCCAAAGAAACTGTACCCTTGGTGCTTCAGGAAAGAGGATCAGGGAGACAGGGAAAGGTCAGAAACAGACCTTGATTCTGAGGGCTTTCAATTTTCAAAGCATTCAGCATGCTGAAGTGCTGTATTTTGGGGAATCATTTTTCTGTGCCTCGATAATATTTTGATCATATGTATGACTTGAAGCTGTTAATAAAAGTTGTGGTGTTTGAAAATCCTTGCCAAGAGAATTGGAATCCTAAGAATTCTGTTGGCCCGGCGCAGTGGCTCAGGCCTGTAATCCCAGCACTTTGGGAAGCTGAGGCGGGCCGATCACCTGAGACTGGGAGTTCACAACCAGCCTGACCAACATGGAGAAACCCCGTCTCTACTAAAAATACAAAATTAGCCAGGTGTGGTGGCGTATGCCTGTAATCCCAGCTACTCAGGAGGCTGAGGCAGAAGAATTGCTTGAACCTGGGAGGCGGAGGCTGTGGTGAGCCGAGATTGCTCCATTGCACTCCAGCCTGGGCAACAAGATCAAAACTCTGTCTGGAAAAAAAAAAAAAAAAGAATTTCATAAAAAGCAGCCTCTGCTTTTATATGTAATTCTGTAACAAAGTCAACATGTTGTGGGACCTTTATTACTTTATCTTACCAGATAGGTAAAGGATGAATAAATCTGCCTTTCACTTACATTTATGATTAATCAGACAGGTCAACTAGTGCGAATAATTTGTAACGAAATAGAGAAAAAAAAAAATCAAGGCATGCCTTGGATGTCATTAACTATTTTAGATGATATCTTTTAAGCCATAGGAATCACAGAACGCTTTTGTGTAGGTATACAATGTTGCATTTTTAAAAGGGAAGTGAAGCAGGAATGGGCAGTAGAGGGAAGGTGGGTCAATGGCATCTACCTCTAGACCTAGAGAGGCTGAGGTGTGAGAATCACTTGAGTTCAAGAATTAGAGGCTGCCGTGAGCTATGACTGCACCACTGCACTCCAGCCTGGGCGACAGAGCAAGACTCCGTCTCAAAACAAAAACAAAAACAAACAAAAAACAAACAAACAAACACAAATGAACACAAGGGAGGTGAATGAAGGGAGAGGTGTTCAGAAGGCTATTACAATAGTTTTGGTGTAAGGCAATGGGAGGGGAGAGGGGTCTGAATAAGGATGGCAGCAGTAGAAGAAAAAGCAAGCCATATGAATGAGGTATGATGGGACTTAGGCTTTTTTGAAAGAAAAGAATCAAATCTGGCCCTACAATTTAGAGCCTAGGGCGCTATGTAATTATTTATAAACACCAGCTCAATTATTAAGTGTGAGGGCAAAATACAATTTTAGATTTGTATAAACTTAGAAAGTTGATTACCCATGCCCTCGGACTTAAAAAAATGCTCAAAGTTCTTAGTAAGATTAAAAACAATAAATGTAATAATGCTGATGGCATTTCTATAATATATAAATATTAAATAGTTTAATACTCATAACAACCCTATAAGATTGGTATTGTTGTTATTTCCATTTTGCAGCCGAGGAAACTGAGACAGAAAGAGATTTGCCTAAGGTTACAAAGCTTTCCAGAGCAGTCTGGTTTCACAGTTCGTGTTCTTAATCACTATACTATGCTGAAATTACAATGTTAGGATAAATTAGGAAATTCAAATAAGAGAGATGAATTATTTTAAGTGTTTTGAGCTGCAGCTTTCTGGCAAGTAGCTGAACACGAGGAACCTCAGTTTAGGAAAAATCAAGAACAGACTAATTTTGGGAGACCTAAGCGAAGGCATGTAGTAGAGAACAGATTGAGGAAAGAGGAGGTGCTAGCAAAGAAATCAGAAGACCAGCAAACTAGGTAGGTGTAGATCCAGGGAAGTGTCTTAAAAGAAAGGGAAAAAGCGTTTCAAGTAGGGGATGGGGATTGGTGAAAACCGTAACTGTTTCTTTTGAGAAATGTGTCAATGAAAGGAAGGTTGATAGTATAGCAACCGAAGGGAGTAACATCACTGAATTTAAAAAAAAAAAAAATTTTTTTTTTTTTTTTTGATACGGAGTCTCACTCTTGTCGCCCAGGCTGGAGTGCAGTGGTGTGATCTCGGCTCACTGCAACCTCCACCTCCCGGGTTCGAGAGATTCTCCTGCCTCAGCCTCCCGAGTAGCTGGCATTACAGGAGCACACCACCACGCCTGGCTAATTTTTGTATTTTTAGTAGAGACAGGGTTTCACCATGTTGGCCAGGGTGGTCTCAAACTCCTGACCTCATGTTATCTGCCCGCCTCGGCCTCACAAAGTGCTGGGATTACAGGCGTGAGCCACCGCACCCAGCCAAGACAACAGAAACTTCTGAGAAACAGAAAGGAAGAAGACAGTGGATACCAAGATACTTACGATATAAGGCGCTGGGAAAGTAGTGGTTGAAGGAGGAGGTGGGAAGGGATGGCATAGTTTCAGGCAGAGGGGGTGGCTTTGGAGAGAAGGAAAAGGGTTCTGGGTTAATTTGGTTAGACATTTTGAGATCACGAAAAGGAGGTGGTCACAGATATTTTATTATGGAGGGAATGTCAAATCGGAATTGGAGTCCCATAGCTTTGAGCCCAGGAAACTAGATGAATTTATCTATTAGTATGGGCTGGGACTGGCATCTTTAATAACATGGAAAGCTTGAAACAGTCTTTGTGGAAAATAGGATAAGAAATCAGCCAGAGATTAGAAAAAAACCCAAGAAAATTATAAGGAGGAGTCCAGTCACGAATTCATATCCAATCTGGACAGTTATGACTTCCTGCAGTGAAAAGCCACACATCTTGCAAACCCTTGAGAGAGAAACCGCAAATAGGGGTAACCTATTGGAGATAGGCCCTGAAGACTATAAAATAGTTGAGTGATTCTATACTGAGATAGAGTTGGCTATAGCGATAGAGCAGTTAGTCAGATATGGAGCTAATGATCCAGTAGAGTAAGGATTCACTTTTGTGGTAAAAAGTTGTAAGCAGGTGAAAGGTAGGGATCCATAACCATAGAGGGGCAGGTGGAGATCAGGGAAGAGGTGACGTTCAACATTAGTTAATTATTTCACCTTAGTGATTATTTCTCTTTTGGCATCTAGAAGGCTAAGATTCTCATGTTTATCTCAGAGCTACTGAAAGTAGTCCTAGGTTGCGGAAGGAGAAATCCAATTTCACAGCTGAGTCTGTTTTCTCAGTCTAGTTATATTCTCTTCTCACAAACTAGCCAATGCTGCCGCCTTATGCAAAGCCGGCACCACGGAGAGGATGTGCTTTACAGAGGCAGGATGACGCCAATCGGCCTGGGGCGGGCAGTGTTTCGTCTAGATTAATGGCGAGGGAAGTCCCCAACAGTTCCTTTGAAACCTTTTCACCCTCGCCTGGTGAAAGCGCTTGTCAACTGTAAATCGCAAATATAATGCTAAGCTCTGAGGCCCTTGTTAAATCCAAGTGGGAGCAGAGATCTGAGCTGCCTCACCCTCGGGTTTCCGCAGGGCGTCTCGAGAGCTGTGGGTGGGGGCAGCAGGAGCCGGGCGGGGACAGAGGAAAGCGCCGGCCCTGAGACCTAGGGAGGAGCCTCCGTGAAGGAACCCGGGGTGGGTTCCTGCCTAGGTCTCCAAGAAGCTCCAAAAATGGCGGGCGGCAACTCGGAGAGCCGGACGCGCAGGCGCCACCGTGGCCGTTCTTCCGCCCGCCTCGGGCGGCCCAAGAACAGTCCACAGCGCCCTTATCCAGAAGCCTACGCCGCTCGCGATTGGCTGAACTGCGCGACCGCTCCGTGTGGGGGCGGGGCCGCCACGCAGCG
>NW_012098544.1:105394-116068 GCF_000951045.1 Mandrillus leucophaeus | reverse complement strand
AGGGGGGTGGCGGCTGGGGGAGATGGGGTGTCCATGCTGGGCTTTCCAGCTATCTGCCCTCTCAGCCCCCGACGGGGGCCTCCTTGTGAAACGTGTCCAGGCCCAAGCACTACCCCGCTAGTTTGCCAGTCCCCTGAGAGACGAGGCCAATAAAAGTTGTTTTCCCTCCTTTCTGGAGGTGGGGGCGGGGTGGGAAACTAGAGTGCTTAGAGTTGGACCTGAGCCTCGTTTGCAGGGTCCGAACTGGGTGCTTCTTGTGTGGTATGGGTACTAAGAAATTTTCAGGTTTTAGGATTGTCACATCACCCCCATCAACCCATATTTGAAATGTTATCGATTCTCTTCACATTGCAGGGAATCGTGCTCCGGGCGTATAAGTCATGGGATGGTTTCGTACACTTACAAAAAGCAATGCAATTTATGATTAAAAAAAAAAATTATTTGCTGTTAAAGTTGGTGTTAAGATGGATAGAGTTTTTTTCTCGTGGTTCTGACTAGAAAGACTATTTTGCATCTTTGCAAAAATACACGGGAAATATCTGAATTGGCACAAAGTTGTGTGATTTGTAACTTATGTGGAATTTGAATGTGACTCTACATTTTAGTTTTCCTTGTGCTTTAAGAAAATTGCACGTTCTGATGGTGGAGCACTTACGGAAATATACAGAACAGTGAAAATAAAAATAACTTGTTTATTGTAGGGTGATATAATGTACCTTGTTGTTATATTCATAATGTATGAAGAATTCAGACTAAAACATTTTAACCAAGCAGGGAAATATGGAATGGAAAGAAGCAGAAATGTTATTTCCTTGCTTTTGATGATTAAGAATACTTATAAGACAAATTGTTGCCTAAATAAAGTTGTAGAAGATCTACAGGTGTTTTGCCACGTTTTTTTCCTTTACATATTTAAAACGTACTTGGAGTAAACTAAATTAATTCAAGTAATCTACCAGTGGTCATTTTCACAAACGAACTACTTTTGAGTGGAAATTTTTCTGTATCCATTTCAGTTTCGATGTTCTGATAAAGTTAAGGAATATTTAAATAGATGCAAAATATGGAAGTTTGTTGTGTTATTAGGATTGCCTCCTTTGAAGAGACTAATAAAATGGCTAGATTTGATTCTTTCAAAGCCTTAAGGGCACTATGGTGTAGGGAAGGAGTGGGTCCTGGATGGAAGTTACTTTGAACATCCCCTGGGTTTGTGATGTTAAGGATGTTACCCCTTTGAACCTTACTTTCTTTATGTGTAAAAATGGGGAGCCGGGCCTGGTGGTGCACTCCTGTATGTAGTTCCAGCTACTCTGTAGTGAGGCAGGAGGAACCCTTAAAGCCAGGAGTTTGAGGCCTGCCTGGGCAACATACAAGACCCCATCTCTTTAGAAAAAATAAAATGGGGATAGTATCTTATGGTGGTTGTGTAACAAGATGTCTGTGAAAAACACATTTAATTGCTATAACTTAAAATTTACAGAATTTTATACAGTTTTAATATTTTTTTCCTTGATTCTGACTTTATATATGTTCATAATCTCAGTGCTGTGAGAGGAAATAATGTACTCTGGGAAAGATAGATTCTTGTTTCCCCTTTTGTTGTTTTGTCCTGTATTTTTATATCCTTATTGAGGAGGGGTGTATTAGTTTTTTTGTTTTTGTTTTGGATCCATTTGAGATGGAGTCTCATTCTGTCCCCAGGCTGGAGTGCAGTGGCGCAGTCTCGGCTCACTGCAACCTCCACCTCCCAGGTTCAAGCGATTCTCCTGCCTAAGCCTCCCAAGTAGCTGGGACTGTAGATGCGTGCCACCATGCCCAGCTAATTTTTGTGTTTTTAGTAGAGGGGTTTCACCATGTTGGCCAGGATGTTCTACATCTCTTCAACTCATGATCTGCCCACCTAAGCCTCCCAAAATGCTGGGATTACAGGTGTGAGCCACTGTGCCCGGCCAGAGTTGTCTTTCAAGGTCACTACTTGTTGGCACAATTAATTTCCTTGTGATAGTATGACTGAAGTCCCCATCTTCTTGTTAGCTGTTGGCCAAGGACTGCTCTCAGTTCCTTGCCTTGTGGCCCCATAGTTCACAACATTGCTGTTAGCTTTTATCCAGGCTAACAGGAATCAGCCTCACTAATGACCTCTGACTCCCCTTTAAGGTCTCTTTTAAAAGCTCACCAGATTAGGTCAGGCCCTTTGTGGTAAACTTAACTGATTAAGGGCCTTAATTACGTATGCAAACATATATTTTGTCATATAACATAACCACAGTAATGATATCCCGTTATATCTACAGGTCTCTCCCACACTCAAGGGGAGGGGATGATACAAGGGTGTGGGTTAGTGGTGGCTCTTAAGAATTTTGCCTGCCTGGGAAAATAAGTATCTTCACATTTACCTCTTCAGATTCTGGACATACAAGGAGAGGACGTAGGCAGAGCAGTAACCCCGCTTGATCAGCTTACTCTTACTTATATTGCCTTTTCCTCACCTTTTTTCTTTCCCCTATTTCCTGTTACCTTAGTTTACATGCCTTCCTCTATAAAATAATTTTATTGCTTTGAGAGGAAATTAAAATAAAAATGAAAATTAAAAAAGTTATAAAGAAGGGAGGCAATGAGAAAAGGGAGTTTATATAATTATTTTTTCTTTCATTTCTGCCAGTAAGAACACTTTTTAAAAAAAAAATTTTTAAAAATTATTATTGGTCCGGTGTGGTGGCTAGTGCCTATAATCCCAGCACTTTGGGAGGTCGAGGTGGGTGGATCACCTGAGGTCAGGAGTTCGAGACCAGCTTGGCCAACATGGTGAAACCCGTCTATACTAAAAATACAAAAATTAGCTAGGCATGGTAGCACTTGCTTGTAATCCTAGCTACTCAGGAGGCCAAGGCAGGAGAATTGCTTGAACCTGGGAGGCGGAGCTTACAGTGAGCTGAGATCACGCCACTGCACTCCAGCCTGGGTGACAGAGCGAGACTCCGTCTCAGGAAAAAAAAAAAAAATTATTATTTTTTGAGTGTGCCCCGACCAGAGTACAGTGGCATGATCTAGGCTCACTGCATCCTCCACCGCCTGGGTTCAAGCAATTCACGTGCCTCAGCCTCCCGAATAGCTGGGACTATAGGCATGCGCTAGCATGCCTGACTAATTTTTTGTATATTTGGTAGAGACAGGGTTTCACCATGTTGGCTAGGCTGGTCTCAAACTCTTGACCTGAAACCATCTGTCCACCTTGGCCTCCCAAAGTGCTGGGATTACAGGCATGAGCCACCACGCCCAGTCAGTTATTTTTATTTTTAAAAAATTATGTAATTCTTGCCATTCCTTGATGCTTTTTGTTTTACCTGTTTTTGTTATGATATTGAATCTCAGAAAAGTTAAGGAATTTATTTATTTTTTATTTTTCGAGACAGGTTTTCTCTCTGTTGCTCAGGCTGGAGTGCAGTTGTGCAGTCACAGTTCACTACAGCCTCAACCTCCCCAGGCTCAGGTGGGGCCTACAGTAGCTGAGACTATAGGCACATGCCACTACGCCTGGCTGATTTTTGTATTTTGTGTAGAGATGAGGTTTTGCCACGTTGCCTAGGCTGGTCTGAAACTCCTGGCCTCAAGTAATCAGCTCGCCTTGGCCTCCCAAGGTGTTGGGATTACAGGCGTGAGCCACTGTGTGTGGCCGAAGTTAAGGAATTTAAATGCCTTGGATCACACTCCTGTTAAGTGGCAGATTCACACAGTCATTGCATCAGACAGTTGCTGTGGTGTGATTGGTCTAGCAGCTTGTGAGGAGAGAATTCTTTTTTTTTTTTTAGATGAGTCTTGCTCTGTTGCCCAGGCTGGAGTGCGGTGGCGCGATCTCAGCTCATTGCAACCTCTGCCTCCCAACGTCAAGTGATTTTCCTGCCCCAGCCTCCTGAGTAGCTGGGATTACAGGCATGCACCACCATGCCCAGCTAATTATTATTTTTTTTTTCTTGAGACAGAGTTTCACTCTTGTTGCCCCAGGCTGGAGTGCAGTGGTGCAATCTTGGCTCTCTGCAACCTCCGCCTCCCGAGTCCAAATGATTCTCCTGCCTCAGCCTCCTGAGTAGCTGGGATTACAGGCACGCACCACCACACCTGGCTAATTTTGTGTTTTTAGTAGAGACAGTGTTTTTTCCATGTTCGTCAGGCTGGTCTTGAACTCCTGACCACAGGTGATTCGCCTGTCTCGGCCTCCCAAAGTGCTGGGATTATAGGCATGAGGCACTGCGCCTGGCCGCCCGGTTAATTTTTGTATTTTTAGTAGAGATGGGGTTTCACCACCCGCCTGAGGCCAGGCTAGTCTCGAACTCCTGACCTCAGGCAATCCGCCTGCCTTGGCCTTCCAAAGTGAGCCACCGCACCTGGCTGAGGAGAGAATCCTTACGAAGAGAATAGTTATTTGCAAGTCTCAGAGTAAGGGTATTATTGGTGGAACAAAGAAGGCAGCAGAAGTTTAGTCATGGCATGTGGTTTAGCAGTCCAAGAAGCAAAATATTTTCACGAAAAGGGAATTAAGACAGGTTAGCCAAGGATAATCAAGCTTTAAACCAAGCTTATCCAACCCGTGGCCCAACACAAATTTATAAGCTTTCTTAAAACATTGTGAGGTGTTTTTTGCATTTTTTGTTTTTTGTTTTTTGAGCTCATCAGTTATAGTTAATTTTACGGGTGACCCAAGACAGTTCTTCCAGTGTGGCCCAGGGAAGCTAAAAGATTAGACACCCTTCCTTTAAAGGATATAACTGTGAATTAAAATTACTAGGGAGATATATTTTAACACAGAAATGATATAATAGGGGCTTGGTAAATCTTTGTTTACTGAATAAAAATATAAATCTTTAGAATTTAGGTGATTCTTGCTAGGGTTGTAAGGAAAAACTAGGAAGCAGAGAGCTAAAATGATGTTCTTGCGTAAGTCACAGAATGAGATGATTCTTGAGGTAGGAATTAGAATTGTGTCTATAGAAAATTTTCTGTTATTTTGGTGGTTAAGAGAACAGTCAGCTTCCTGGCTTTTAGTGCTGAAAGTGTCTTGTAATTCAGTTGGTTTTATAGAATCTTTTCTTTATGTAACATACCCCTTATTGCTTCCCTCAGACTTTTCTCCTCCTCTTCTAAATCAAGCTTGTCCAACCTGTGGCACATGGGCTGCATGCAGCCCAGAATGGCTTTGAATGTGGCTCAACACAAATTTCATAAACTCTTTAAAAACGTTATGAGGTTTGTTTTGTTTTTCACCTTATTAGCTATCATTAGGGTTTTTTATGTAGGGCCTACAACAATTCCTCTTCCAGTGTGGCCCAGGGAAGCCAAAAGATTGGACACCTGTGTTCTAAATCAAGGGTCCCCAACCCCTGGGCTGTGGACCCATACTGGTCTGTGGCCTGGTAGAAACGGGGCTACACAGCAGGAGGTGAGAGGCAGGTGAGCTAGCTTTACCACCGGTGCTCCACCCATCTCCTGTCAGATCAGTGGGAGCGTTAGATTGTCATGAGTGCAAACTCTACTGTGAACTGCGCATACAGGGGATGTAGGTCGCATGCTTTATCTAATGCTTGATGATCTGAGGTGGAACAGTTTTATCCTGAACCCTTCTGATTCCCCACCCCATCTGTGGAAAAATTTTTTTCCACGAACCTGGTCCCTGGTACCAAAAAGGTTGGGGATGGTTGCTCTTTTTTTGTCAGTTAGTAGTGAAGGATGTTGTAAATCTTGCCTTCTTTCCCCCCCAGTTTATTTTATTTTAGTTTTAATTTTGTGGGTCTATAGTGGGTGTATGTATTTATGGGTTATTTGAGAATGTCTTACCTTCTTTATGAAATACATTCCTTTGTGCTATGGGCCAAAATGATACACCATTTAGTTGTCCAAGAATTTCAGTGGAATTTTGCTGTAAACACAATAGCAATGGCTTTTAACTTGTTTTCTAGCTTTTGCTAGCAGTTACAAAAACATTTTACATTGTGGCACAGTACACACACACACATACACACACAATGAAAATAAAAGTTTCATGAAATAATACTTAATCTTTATGCAGCACACTCTGATATTTTCTGATCTTTTCTATTAAGAATGCTATTAAGAATGGTGATCCATGCCTATAATCCTAGCACTTTGGGAGGCTGAGGCAGATGGATCACTTGAGGTCAGGAGTTGGAGACCAGTGTGGCCAATGTGGCGAAACCCCGTCTCTACTAAAAATACAAAAATTAGCTGGGAGTGCTGGCATGTGCCTGTAGTCCCAGCTGCTTGGGAGGCTGAGGCACAAGAATCGCTTGAACTCTGAAGGCAGAGGTTGCAGTGAGTTGAGATTGCACCACTGCATTCCAGCCTGGGTGAAAGAGTGAGAACTTGTCTCAAAAAAAAAAAAAAAAAAAAAAAAAAAAATGATTGCCCAGGCTGGAGTGCAATAGTGCAATCTCAGCTTACCGCATCCTCCGCTTCCCTGGTTCAAGCGCTTCTCCTGCCTCAGCCTCCTGAGTAGCTGGGATTACAGGCGTGCACCACTATATCTGGCTAATTTTGTACTTTTAGTAGAGATGGGGTTTCTCTGTGTTGGTCAGGCTGGTCTTGAGCTCTTGACCTCAGGTGATCTGCCCGCCTCGGCCTCCCAAAGTGCTGGGATTACAGGCGTGAGCCACCACGGCCAGCCGAAGTCCTTGTGTTTTTGTACCAGGATGTGTGAACAGAATGTTCATAGTAGCCTTATTTGCAGTAGCCAAAATTCAGAAATAAACTGAATGTCTTTAGTGGTAGAATGGTTAAATTAATGAGGGTTTTCAAAAGTTAAAATAATTTTGGTTACTGGGATAAGCCAACTTGGTCATAGTGTATTGTGTATCCCTTTTGTAGTTACTATTATTTTGATAGGAGTTTTGGCCTATTTCTTTATTAGGCATATTGCTTTGTAGTTTTATTGTAATGTCTTTGTCAGGTTTTGATATTAGGGTTATGATAGTTTCATAAAAAAGGTTGGGAAGTGTTCCCTCTATTTACTGAAATAGTTTGTGTAATGGTGTTCTTATTCCTGGAATTTTAGAATGTACCAGTGATACCATTTGGACTTGGAATTTTCTTTTTGGGATGGTTTTGATAACAATCAAATTTAGTTTCTATACTAGATATAGGACTATTCAAATTCTCTGTTTCATCTTGTGTCAGTTTAGGAAAATTTGTTCATTTTACTTAATTGGCAGGAGTTTATAAGATTTTCTTGCTATCCTTCTAATATCTATTGGATCTGTAGTGGTAGCTCTTCTTTAATACTGGTATTGTTAATATATCTTTTTTTTGGCGAGGGAGTTTCATTCTTGTTGCCAGGCTGGAGTGCGGTGGTGCAATCTTAGCTCACTGTAACCTCCGCCTCCTGGGTTCAACCGATTCTCTTGCCTCAGCCTCCCAAGTAGCTGGGATTACAGGTGCTCTCCACTACGCCTGACTAATTTTTTGTATTTTTAGTAGAGACAGGGTTTCACTATGTTGGCCAGACTGGTTTTGAACTTCTGGCCTCAAGCAGTTCACCTGTCTCGGCCTCCCAAAGTGCTAGGATTACAGGCGTGAGCCACTGCGTCAGGCCAGTTTGTTCTTTTTATTTCGACCAGTTTAGTGATTTATTGGTTATCTTTTCAAATAACCAACTTCGATAATTGTCAGTATTTGTCTTTAGTATCTCATTGGTTTCTGTTCTTTAAAATTTTCTTCTGTTTTGCTTTCTTTCTTAAAAGTGAAACTTTAGGTTATAGATTTTAGGCACTTTGTTTTCTAATAAAAGCATTTAAAGCTATATATTTTTCTCTAAGCACTGCTGCATCACTCAGACTTCGATGTGTTATATGTTTATAATTTATTTTGACATTGTTTTTAATTTGTGATATCTTTTACCCATGGATTACTTCAAAGTGTGTTGTTTAATTTTCTCTTTTTTTTTTGAGACGGAGTCTCCCTCTGTCATCCAGGCTGGAGTGCAGTGGCGCAATCTCCGCTCACTGCAACCTCCACCTCCTAGGTTTAGGTGATTCTCCTGTCTCAGTCTCCATAGTAGCTGGGATTACAGGCGCGCACCAGCACGCCCAGCTAATTTTCGTATTTTTTTTAGTAGAGACGGGGTTTTGCCATGTTAGCTAGGCTAGTCTCAAACTCCTGACCTCAAGGATCCGCCTGCCTCAGCCTCCCAACGTGCTTGGATTATAGGCATGAGCCACCGTGCCCGGCCTTGTTGTTTAATTTTCAATATTTGGGATTATTCTAGATATCTTATTAATGATTTCTAAGCTAGTGTCATTTTGAGGTCATAGTCTTGATGATTTTAATCCTTTAAAATTTATTGAAACTTATTTTATGGGCCAGCATGTGGTCCATCTTGGTTAATGTATTTTTCATACTTGAAAGTATGTTTTGCAGTTGTTGGATGTAGTATTCTGTAACTATCAATTAGGTTAAGATGTTTTAATAGCACTTTTCAAATAATCTATGTCTTTATTTATTTTTTGTCCCATTCTGTCAACTGCTGAGAAGAAAGTTAAAATATCCAACTATGACTGTGGAATTATCTATTTCTCCCTTAGTTCTGTCAAGTTTTGCTCACTCATTTTGAAGCTCTGTTGTAAGACATGCACAACTTGTAATTATTATGTCGTTTTGACAAATTGACCTTTTTATCATTATGAAATGTCTCTCTGTCTCTGTTAATAATCTTTTTCTTGAAGTCTGCTTTATCTGGTGTTAATATAGCCACTCCAGCCATCTTGAGCTTACTATTTGCATAATATATCTTTTTCTACCTATTTACCCAAAACTCTTCATTATATTTAAAGTGCTTTTGATGATAGTATATAGTTGAATATTGCTTTTTAAAAAATTCCTGGCCAGGCACAGTAACTCATGCCTGTAATCCCAGCACTTTGGGAGGCCGAGGCAAGGTGGATCATCTGAGGTCAGGAGTTCGAGACCAGCGTGACCAACATGGAGAAACCCCCATCTCTACTAAAAATACAAAATTAGCCGGGCATGGTGGCAGGCACCTGTAATCCCAGCTACTTGGGCGACTGAGGCAGGAGAATTGCTTGAACCCAGGAGGCGGAGGTTGTGGTGAGCTGAGATCGTGCCATTGCACTCCAACCTGGGCAACAGGAGCAAAAACTCTGTCTTAAAAAAAAAAAAAAAAAAATTCCTTCCAACAACATGGAAGGTGGAATTTTTCAGTTGAATAAACATTGATTATATGCCAATGTTTGTCAAGAACTATGAAGAGTTTGAAGTTTTACCGTATTTATAGGCTGACAAGTTAACTTGGCGTAGTTTAATGGCTTATGGTAGAAGCCATCGAAATGGCTTGGTCAGAGGTGAAGAATGATGCACTGTATCAGTAGCCAGACAGCATTTGCGTCAGATTTCTGAGCTTCAGTTTGTGTAGGGCATTGGGAAGAGGTCCAGGTGATGCCTGCACAAGTAATGGAATCCCAAGCTTAGAGAAACTCAGATCTTTTATAATGGGTCATAAATACGCTTTTTGCTCTGGGACTTGTCTCTCTTCCAGGATTCTTCACTATATAACTATTCTGAAAAGATTGGAACAAAGGCTTTCAGTGCTTCTCTTCTCAAGACAGGCAGAAAATCAAGAGACCCTATGGAGAATTGTCTTCCAAAACTGCCTAGTGAATTTTCTCCAGTTTCCCTTTTGTTATTTCTTTAAATTTTTCTTTTGTTTCTTACATGGCTACAACTTAGCTTTCCAGCTCTATTTCTTCATTGTACTTCTCTATGGTTTTTATGTTATCACCAAATTAGATTACATACTTGTATCCTGTCTTTCCCCAGGTCTTTGTTCTGGTGAATAGATGTGTGTGTAAGAAAACACTTGGCTGGGCATGGTGACTCCTGCCTGTAGTCCTGGCCCTTTGGGAGGCTGGGGCGGGCGATCACTTGAGTTCTGGAGTTTCAGACAAGCCTGCGCAACATAGTGAAACCCCGTGTCTACAAAAAATAAGCTAGCTGTGGTAGTGCACACCTGTAGTCCAAGCTACTTGGGGGACTGAGGCAGAGGATAGTTTGAGCCCAGGAGGTTGAGGTTTCAGTGAGCTGTGATCACGACAGTGCACTCCAGCCTGTGAGACTCTGTCCCAATAAAAGAACAAAAGAAAACACTCATTGAGCATTTACTATATGCCAATAAACATTTTACAGTAACCTGTGGGGTAGTTATTGTTATGTTGGTATTATCTCCCTTTTACTGGTGAGGAACTGAGGCTTGGATTAAATTTCCCAAGTTTGTAATTAGGGAGGGACACATTATGGAGAAGCTTTTGTAGTAGTCTATTTCTTGACCTTAGTAGTAATTACATGGAGTGTTTGCGTTAAAATTCTCTCTTTTTTTTTTTTTTTGAGATGGAATCTTGCTTTGTCGCCCAGGCTGGAGTGCGGTGGTGCGATCTCGGCTCACTGAAACCTCCGCCTCAAGCGATTCTTATGCTTCAGCCTCCCGAGTAGCTGGGATTACAGGTGCCTGCCACCATGCTTTAAAATTCTTTAAACTGTTATTTAGAATTTTACATAATGTACTGTATAATTGATACAGTTCACAAAGAAAAGAAAAAACAAACACAGAATAAGATGTGGAATCTGTGTGAAATCTTTACTGATAACGTCAGCCAA
>NW_012098544.1:90121-103579 GCF_000951045.1 Mandrillus leucophaeus | reverse complement strand
AAAAAAAAAAAAAAAAAATTCCTTCCAACAACATGGAAGGTGGAATTTTTCAGTTGAATAAACATTGATTATATGCCAATGTTTGTCAAGAACTATGAAGAGTTTGAAGTTTTACCGTATTTATAGGCTGACAAGTTAACTTGGCGTAGTTTAATGGCTTATGGTAGAAGCCATCGAAATGGCTTGGTCAGAGGTGAAGAATGATGCACTGTATCAGTAGCCAGACAGCATTTGCGTCAGATTTCTGAGCTTCAGTTTGTGTAGGGCATTGGGAAGAGGTCCAGGTGATGCCTGCACAAGTAATGGAATCCCAAGCTTAGAGAAACTCAGATCTTTTATAATGGGTCATAAATACGCTTTTTGCTCTGGGACTTGTCTCTCTTCCAGGATTCTTCACTATATAACTATTCTGAAAAGATTGGAACAAAGGCTTTCAGTGCTTCTCTTCTCAAGACAGGCAGAAAATCAAGAGACCCTATGGAGAATTGTCTTCCAAAACTGCCTAGTGAATTTTCTCCAGTTTCCCTTTTGTTATTTCTTTAAATTTTTCTTTTGTTTCTTACATGGCTACAACTTAGCTTTCCAGCTCTATTTCTTCATTGTACTTCTCTATGGTTTTTATGTTATCACCAAATTAGATTACATACTTGTATCCTGTCTTTCCCCAGGTCTTTGTTCTGGTGAATAGATGTGTGTGTAAGAAAACACTTGGCTGGGCATGGTGACTCCTGCCTGTAGTCCTGGCCCTTTGGGAGGCTGGGGCGGGCGATCACTTGAGTTCTGGAGTTTCAGACAAGCCTGCGCAACATAGTGAAACCCCGTGTCTACAAAAAATAAGCTAGCTGTGGTAGTGCACACCTGTAGTCCAAGCTACTTGGGGGACTGAGGCAGAGGATAGTTTGAGCCCAGGAGGTTGAGGTTTCAGTGAGCTGTGATCACGACAGTGCACTCCAGCCTGTGAGACTCTGTCCCAATAAAAGAACAAAAGAAAACACTCATTGAGCATTTACTATATGCCAATAAACATTTTACAGTAACCTGTGGGGTAGTTATTGTTATGTTGGTATTATCTCCCTTTTACTGGTGAGGAACTGAGGCTTGGATTAAATTTCCCAAGTTTGTAATTAGGGAGGGACACATTATGGAGAAGCTTTTGTAGTAGTCTATTTCTTGACCTTAGTAGTAATTACATGGAGTGTTTGCGTTAAAATTCTCTCTTTTTTTTTTTTTTTGAGATGGAATCTTGCTTTGTCGCCCAGGCTGGAGTGCGGTGGTGCGATCTCGGCTCACTGAAACCTCCGCCTCAAGCGATTCTTATGCTTCAGCCTCCCGAGTAGCTGGGATTACAGGTGCCTGCCACCATGCTTTAAAATTCTTTAAACTGTTATTTAGAATTTTACATAATGTACTGTATAATTGATACAGTTCACAAAGAAAAGAAAAAACAAACACAGAATAAGATGTGGAATCTGTGTGAAATCTTTACTGATAACGTCAGCCAATCTTTATCCTCTGTGTCTGTCCCGTTTGCATTTATTGTTGGCATCATAATGTTTAGTAAGTGGCTGTGTTCATAAGGCACAGTGTCCTGTGTAATGTGTGTGTGTGTGTGTGTGTGTGTGTGTATAATTATTACTATTTTTTTGAGTTGAAGTCTAGCTCTTATTGCCCAGGATGGAGTGCAGTGACGTGATCTTGGCTCACTGTGACCTCTGCCTCCCAGGTTCAAGTGATTCTCCTGCCTCAACCTCTCGAGTAGCTGGGACTACAGGTTCCTGCCACCACATCTGGCTAATTTTTTTAAAAAAATATTTTTAGTAGAGACAGGGTTTCAACTATGTTGGCCAGACTGGTCTCAAACTCCTGACCTCAGGCGATCCGCCCGCTTTGGCCTCCCAAAAGTGCTGGAATTATGGGTGTCAGCCGCCGCGCCTGGCCTTTTTTTTTTTTTCTTTTCTGTCAGGGTCTTTTTGTTGCCCCAGGCTGGAGTGCTGTGGCATGATCATGGCTCACTGCAGCCTCAGCCTCTCACCTCAACTTCCCAACTAGCTGGGAGTACCTGGAACCACAGGTGTGTGCCGTGAGGTGCAGCTAATTAAAATAATTTTTTTTTTTGTAGAGATAGGGTCTCACCGTGTTGCTGAGATTGGTCTTGAACTCCTGGGCTCAAGCAATCCCCCCACCTTGGCTTCCCAAAACGCTGGGCTTATTGTTGTGAGCCACCAAGCCTCACTCAGTGTGTAATGTTTTAAACTAATTTTCCAAGGCCAAACAGCTAGTAAATGATAGTGCCAGAATTTGAACTTAGGTTGTTTCAGAACCCCCTCTCTAAATCTCTTAAAAGGCCATTTTTCTGTCAGCCTCATTTCTGCATGTTGAAATACTTCGTATTTTGAAGTTTATTTTAGGAAGATTTGATTTTCTTCCCTATTCTATTATGTGATAATTGTCTTGCGTAGGACGTTTATTTTCTGGAGTCCTCAATTTTCTCTTTTTTTTTTTTTGGAGATGGAGTCTCGCTCTGTCGCCCAGGCCAGAGTGCAGTGGCGCGATCTGGGCTCACTGCAAGCTCCGCCTCCCGGGTTCCCACCATTCTCCTGCCTCAGCTTCCCGAGTAGCTGGGACTACAGGCGCCCGCCACCTCGCCCAGCTAATTTTTTTGTATTTTTTTTAGTAGAGACGGGGTTTCACCGTGTTAGCCAGGATGGTCTCGATCTCCTGACCTCGTAATCCGCCTGTCTCGGCCTCCCAAAGCACTGGGATTACAGGCTTGAGCCACCGCGCCCGGCAATTTTCTCATTTTTAAGATGGGAATACAGTTTAGAGTCTTTTTATTTTTAGAAAAATCTACTTATTTTTAAATGGAGAAATAATTATGTTTATGGTGAATAACATTTTGATACATGTGTACATTATGGAATGGCTAAATCATGCTAATTAATATATACTTTTCTTCACATTTATTTGGTGTGGTGAACACACTTAAAATCTATTCTCTTAGCATTTTCAAGTATCCAGTATACATTGTTATTAACTATAGCCACCATGCTGTGCAATAGATCTCTTGAACTTATTCCTCCTGTCTAATGAAAATTTGTATCCTTTTTTTGGAGGGGAAGAGGAAAGCAGGATCTTGCTCTGTTGCCTAGGCTGGATGGCAGTGGTGCGATCTCGGCTCACTGCAGCCTCCCCCTCCCGGGTTCAAGTGATTCTCATGCCTCAACCTCCTAAGTAGCTGGGACCTCAGGCGTGTGCCACCGTGCCCACCTAGTTATTATTTTTGATATGGAGTCTTGCTCTGTCTCCCAGGCTGGAAGGCAGTGGTATGATTTCAGCTCACTGTAGCCTCTGCCTCCGGAGTTCAAGTGGTTCTCCTGCGTCAACCTCCTAAGTAGCTGGAATTACAGATGAGTGCCACCATGCCCTGCTAATTTTTGTATTTTTAGTAGAGATGGAGTTTCACCATGTTGGCCAGGCTGGTCTCGAACTCCCGACCTCAGGTGATCTGCCCGCCTTGGTCTCCCAGAGTGCTGGGATTACAGGACTGATCCACTGGGCCTTGTGAAAATTTGTATCCGTTTGATCAATGTCTTCTTAATCCCCATCTCTACTCTCATTCCTAGTAACCACCAGTCATTCTTCTCTGTGCTTCTATGAATTCAGCGTTCTGTTCTGTTCTGTTCTGTTATGTTATGTTATGTTATTATTTTGAGACGGAGTCTCACTCTGTCACTTAGGCTGGAGTGCAGTGGCGCAATCTCAGCTCACTGCACCCTCCGCCTCCTGGGTTCAAGCGATTCTCCTGCTTCAGCCTCCTGAGTAGCTGGGATTACCGGTATACACCACCACGCCCGGCTAATTTTTGTATTTTTAGTAGAGATGGGGTTTCACCATGTTAGTCAGGCTGGTCTTGAACCCCTGATCTTGAGATCCGCCTGCCTTGGCCTCCCAAAGTGCTGGGATTACAGGCGTGAGCCACTGTGCCTGGCCTTATTTTTTAAAGTGCTTGTTTATTGTCTGTTTCTTGCCTCTGGAATGTTAGCTCTGTGGTGAGAGATCTTATCCGCCTCCTTTATATTACTATCTAGAATAGATTCTGACACTGTAGGGGCTAACACATATTTGTTGAATATAGTAAGCGGTATCATTAACTGAAAGCCAGGAAGCAAGAGGTAGCATGGTGAAAAAGGCAGACTAGTAGAAGTTGAAAACGTGAACATAAAATGCAGAGGCAAGGCCTGGCACGATGGCTCATGCCTGTTATCCCATGACTTCGGGAGGCCGAGGCAGGAGGAGCACATGAAGTCAGGAGTTTGAGACAAGTCTGGCCAACATGGTGAAACCCTTGTCTCTACTAAAAATGCAAAAATTGGCCTGGCGCAATGGCTCACGCCTGGAATCCCAGCACTTTGGGAGGCTGAGGCGGGTGGATCACGAGGTCAGGAGTTCGAGACCAGCCTGGCCAACATAGTGAAACCCCGTCTCTACTAAGAATACAAAAAATCAGCTGGACGTGGTGGCAGGCACCTGTAATTCCAGCTACTCAGGAGGCTGAGTCAGGGGAATCGCTTTAACCCGGGAGGTGGGAAGTTGCAGGTAGCAGAAATGGCATGATTGCACTCCAGCCTGGTTGACAAAAGTGAAACTCTGTCTCAAAATAAAAAATAAAAAAACGCAAAAATTAGCTGAATGTGGTGGCGTATGCCTGTAATCCCAGCTACTTTTGGTGGCTTTGGCACGAGAATCACTTGAACCCAGGAGGCAGAGGTTCCATTGAGCTGAGATCACGCCAATGCACTCTAGCCTGGGCGACAAACTGAGACCCTGTCTCAAAAAAGGAAAAAAAAAAATGCAGAGGCAAGGCTGGGCACAGTGGCTCATGCATGCAATCCCAGCATTTCTGGAGGCCAAGGTAGGAGGATTGCTTAGACTCATGAGTTTGAGACCAGCCTGGGCGTCATAGCAAGCACAAGACCGTGTCTCTACAGAAAATGTGAAAATTTGCTGGGCATGATGGTGGCCACCTGTAGAACTAGCTACTCAGGAGGCTGAGGTGGGAGGATGACTTGAGCTCGGGAGGTCAAGATTGCAAGGTTGTAGTTAGCCGAGGTCCCACTACTGCACTGCAGCCTGGGCAACAAGAGCGGAAGTCCATCTCAAAAAAAAAAAAAAAAGGGGAGTGGGGAAGGAGAGAGAGGGTTGGAAGGAGGGAAGAAGGGAAGTTGGCTGCCCTAGCATGGAAACTGGAATTGGAGAATGTAATAATAATTGAGGAGAGTTTGGTTACTAGGTTAGTGTCAAGAGTTCTGACCAGAAACTCTGCAGGCCTGGTGGAGAGGACGAGTTCAGCGTTTTTAGATTCCACATGTAAGTGAGATCATGAGGTATTTGCCTGACTTATTTCACTTAACATAATGTCCAGGTTTTTCCATATTGTCAGGAATAGCAGGATATGCTTCAGTTAAGATTCAGCAAATTTTTTTTTTTTTTCTTTGAGACGGAGTCTCACTCGTTGCCCAGGCTGGAGTGCAGTGGCATGAGCTCGGCTCACTGCAAGCTCCGCCTCCCAGGTTCACACCATTCTCCTGCCTCAGCTTCCTGAGTAGCTGGGACTATAGGCGCCCACCACCACGCCCAGCTAGTTTTTTGTATTTTTAGCAGAGACAGGGTTTCACCATGTTAGCCAGGATGGTCTCGATCTCCTGACCTCGAGATCTGCCCGCTTCGGCCTCTCGAAGTGCTGGAATTACAGGCGTGAGCCACTGCGCCTGGCCTGGATTCAGCAAATATTTTATGAGTACTTATTCCATGTGTGGTAGTGGGTATACAAAATTGATAAATATGTAGGTTTTTCTCTTAAAAAGCTTCTATTCTATTGAGAGAGATTAAAAACAAACAAAACCCCCAAAACAACAAAACAAACCAACAGGGTTAATGAAATGTGGATGGGGGGAGGTGGGAAGCATAAAAAATACAAAGTAAAAGGAGATGCCCTTCTCCCTGTCAGTGTGCCGCCTCCTGCCTCGCATAACATTAGATCCTTTTTATGTGTCAGGAAATAACAAACATAGGTCAGAAGAGTTTTTCAGGAGAGTCCCTTTATTTTCTAACCAAGATAACATGAATAGTTAAATATTACCTCTACTGTTTTTTGGCTCTCTGGCAAGATTTCTCTTCATAATTGGTAAATTGGTTTAAAGGTCCAGGAGGTAGTTTGAAACATTACTGTCTGCCTCCTCAGTCTTAGGCAGAAAAGAAATGTTTTATACATAGTCAAGCATGAGGATGACATGGTTCTCTCCTTTGAGGTACCTGCCTGTCTCTTTTATCATGAAGCTTGGTTGGCCTTGATTATATCAGGTTACAATTTTTCCTGTCTTATTTGGGGCACTGAGAGGTAGTCAGTCCCTATTCTTTAGTAGGGACAGTACAAACTAGCAAGTGTGCAGAAATTCTTTTTTTGTTTGGTTTTTTTTTTTTTTTTGAGTCTCGCACCGTCGTCCAGGCTGGAGTGCAGTGGCACGATCTCGGCTCACTGCAAGCTCCGCCTCCTGGGTTCATGCCTTTCTCCTGCCTCAGCCTCCCGAGTAGCTGGGAGTACAGGTGCCTGCCACAACGCCCAACTAATTTTTTGTATTTTTATTAGAGATGGGGTTTCACCGTGTTAGCCAGGATGGTCTTGATCTCCTGACCTCATGATTCGTCTGCCTTGGCTTCCCAAAGTGTTGGGATTACAGGCGTGAGCCACTGCGCCTGGCCTGCAAGTGTGCAGAAATTCTTATAGTGCAAGGTATAAAAGTTGAAGAACATTTTAGGCTGTGTTCTATTTTATTCTTATAGCCTAAATTAACTTTTGGGAAACCAATGCCTTAATTTATGCCATGTGCTGCTGGTTACAGTTAAAAATCTCATGTGTTCACAGATGAAGGGAGCACTGTCACATGACAGATGGCTAAGAAAGCTATTGTCCATTGTCTGGGAGAGTTCCTGGTGCCGGAATCACACTGTGTCAAATTCTGATTGCATGTTTCCGTCTATGTTAACTTCTTTAACCTTTCTAAGTCTCAGTTTTCTCATCTGTAAAATGGGAATAATAATAAAAGTATTCCACTGTTGTGGGTTGCTGTAGGTGTTAAAAAGTTAGCCTTTGGCCAGGCACGGTAGCTCATGCCTGTAATCCCAGCATTTTGGGACACTGAGGTGGGTGGATCATTTGAGCTCAGAAGTTTGAGACCAGCCTGGGCAACATAGCGAAACCCTGTCTCTACAAAAAAATACAAAAATTAGCCTGGCATGGTAGCTGTCATCTGTAGTCCCAGCTACTCTGGAGGCTGAGGTGGGAGGATTGCTTGAGCCCAGGAGGCAGAGGTTGCAGTGAGCTGAGATCATGCCATTGCACTCCAGCCTGGGTGACAGAGTGAGACTGTCTCAAAAAAAAAAAAAAAGTTTTAACCACTAGACTATATTGTGTTGTGCATAGATCCAAAGATCATTAATCTTAAAAGATGAATAACATCATAATCTAGGTAAATGGTGAGGTTACTTTCTGTAAGCAGAGAATTTTAGTTAATTGGTTCTCAACAGCAGGTAGGGCTAGCAATTGGTTAAAACTTTTTTAATGAGGCCGAGCGGTGGCTCACGCCTGTAATCCCAGCAGTTTGTGAGGCCGAGGTGGGTGGATCATGAGGTCAGGAGTTTGAGACCAGCCTGGCCAAGATGACGAAACCCCGTCTCTACTAAAAATACAAAGATTAGCTGGGTGCAGTGGTGGGCACCTGTAATCCCAGCTACCCAAGAGGCTGAGGCAGGCAAATCGCTTGAACCTGGGAGGTGGAGGTTGCAGTGAGCGGAGATTGCGCCGCTGCACTCTAGCCTGGGTGACAGAGCAAGACTCTGTCTCAAAAACAAAAAATTCCTTAATGAGAATGGTCAGATGATAAGGTACTCTGATTAATTGAGAGATGAAGGTTATCACCTGTGTGTTCTGCTTATTAGTAAACACATTTCAAAAATTAGGCTCTTTTTCTTTCTTTAGAAAAGTGCTGCATCCTGGAAAGACATTGTAATGCTTCTTTGGTAGTTTATAAATTTTGATGGCTTTATCAGGATTATTTATGAATCTTAGCTTTTTCTTTATAATTCTGCACCCAGAAGGGTAGGCATGAAACCAAGAGCAAAGTTGGAAAGTTACTTCTAGACAAAATAAGATGATGGCTTACTAGTTTTTTCTCCAATTGGAATGCAGACAACACAATTGTGATTAAGAGGTGTTATTTATTTTTTAGTTGTGGATATTTAAGATTTTATTTTATAGATACAAAGGCAGAGGTGTAGAAGAACAAAAACTAGTGTAGGGCCAGAGGTCTGAGTTTTAATTATAACTCTACCACTAACTGACTGTGTGTCTGATTGATTATTTCTCTGGGCCTCAGTTTCTTCATCTCTAATATTAGTGTCTTTGGCCAGATAGCTGGTTTCCAAGATTTCCTGGAATTTTTTCAGTCCCTATTGAAATAATCATGAAGTTAAGTCTTCATCAGGTAATGCAGTTTTTGATTTGAAAGTCATTAGTTGGCCGGGCGCGGTGGCTCAAGCCTGTAATCTCAGCACTTTGGGAGGCTGAGACGGGTGGATCACGAGGTCAGGAGATCGAGACCATCCTGGCTAACACTACTAAAAAAATACAAAAAACTAGCCGGGCGAGGTGGCGGGCGCCTGTAGTCCCAGCTACTCAGGAGGCTGAGGCAGGAGAATGGCGTGAACTCGGGAGGCGGAGCTTGCAGTGAGCTGAGATCCGGCCACTGCACTCCAGCCTGGGCGACAGAGCGAGACTCTGTCTCAAAAAAAAAAAAAAAAAAAAAGTCATTTGTTTTGAAGACCTAGGTGTGATATTTTGCCTCCACACCTCCCATCTGCTTATTGGAATAATTTATATTTTCCACTAGCTGATAAATATACAGGCCAGATAAAATGTTGATATTTAGATAGCACTTAATAGTTTCTGGTGCCAGGTGTGGGCATGTGTTTGCCACATTTTTGATGAAAAGGAGGTTAGCAAGTGTTTTCATGTGATTTTGCTGATTGAGTGATTAATCAAGCATTTGTTGAACATCTACAGTGAGCCATATAGTGTGGTTAAATGGTATAAGACTCAGAACTTAGGTAGTACCTTCTTCAGAAATCTTTACTTGATAGGCTAATTGCTCCTCTCTTTCTCCCATCCAGGGCTGATCTAAATGTTCTTTGTATTTTAGTGGCACACAGTGCCAGGGCTGCCATGAATGGTTGTGGAATTGGTACCCTGCCTAAAGATGCCTGGATAAAATGGTAGGAGAAGGCTGAAATCCAGATTTTATTCTGCTTGACAAATTCTATTTGGTTTTTCCACCTTTTTCTAGTTTACCTGCTCAGAGTAGAGTGCTTTTTCTAATTCTTACAAAAGAACCTATGTATTCCAGCAGATATCCACCCTTTGCATTACTGTACATTAACATTCTGTATTGCTTTTTTTTTTTGTAGTCAAGTTTTGTACTGGGTAATGAATGCCTTGAGGTGATTTGTTGAAGTGAGCAAATGCTTCCTGAAGGAGATGAATTCTTATGTGAGTTTTGAAAGAGAAGTGAAAGCCAGACAAGGGTAGATGTTGGAGATGGGAATGACATTCCAGGTGAAGGAACAATGTATATATGCAAAAGGACAGAGCTATGATATATAGCCCAGTGGTTCTTAAAGTGTGGTCCTAGCACCAGTGGTGTCAGCATTACTTAGAAACTTGTTAGACGTGCAGATTCTTGGCCCTCACCATAGGCCTGCCCACTCAGAAATTCTGGGCATAAGCAGTCTGTGTTTTTACAGGTCCTTCAGGTGATTCTGATGTAGGCTGAAGTTTAAGAATCACTGCTATAGCCCACCTCTTCAGGATGTATTACTTGATTGTGTTTGGAGCATGGGGTGACTAGGGAAGTGTGATTAAAATACAGAGTGTAAGCCATGAGCAGGGTGCCTAGTGTGCCAAAGGAAAGTGTTTGAATTTGGTCCTTAGGCCAGTGACTGTACCTTAGAATTACCTGAGAGCTTTAAAACTATAGCAGTGTCTGGAATTTGTCCCAGACCAGCTGAACCCAAGTCTGAGTTTCTGAGGCACAGTGAGGATTGTGAACTATATATAGACAGGACTTGGTTCTGATTATAATAGTGTACATATTTATTGAAAATGTATCGAACATGGTGTCAATTAGCTTACATGCATAATAATTAAACAACACAGCAGTTTTATGTAGATATTATTCCTATTTCACAGGCAAGGTAGAAAGGTTAAGTACCTTTTCCCAATGTTACATAGCTAGAAAGTGGTTGAGTCCAGGTTTTTGTGACTCTAAAGTCTAATCTCTTAAGCAATTAAAACAAAAAACCTTGGGTTCATGAATTTGGATGGCAAAATAATTACATCTTTATTTTTACTAACCTAAAACTGAAATTTAGCAGTTCCTTCAATTTCAATTGTTGGCAACAAATCACAGGTGTATTAGCAATACTTATTTTGTCACCAACAGAAATTAGAAATATTTTCATATTAAATTACAGATGGTTAGTTGGGTGTGGTGGTGTGGGCCTGTAGTCCCAGCTACTTGAGAGGCTGTAGTGGGAGGATTGCCTGAGCCCAGGAACTTGAGGTTGCAGTGACAGAGGGCCTGGGTAACAGAGGGTGACTCTTATCTCTTAACCAAAATTAGCTGGGTATGGTGGCACTTGCCTGTAGTCACGGCTACTCAGGAGACCAGGGCAGGAGAATTACTTGAACCCGGGAGGCAGAGGTTGCAGTGAGCTGAGATCATGCTACTGTACTCCATCCTGGGCAAGAGACCGAGACTTCGTCTCAAAAAAGAGGGAGGGAGGGAGGGGGAGAGAGAAAGAAAAGTAAAGAAAAGAAAAGGCATTTATACAACAGCTTCCAAACAACACTGTATCTGAAAATTGGTCATTAGGATTCTTGGCATTTGTCTTTCAAAAAAAAAAAAAAAGAAGTCTTATTTTGGGCAGTCAAAAATCATCTCCTGGAAGCACACTTTGTCATATAAGAGGCACAACAGGGTATGTTCCTTATTAACAGGACATATTCAATCTACAGTTAGTAGCACAGTTATCTGCCATGCCCCCAAACCAGTTGTCCATCAAGAATTCTGGGTCCCAAACCAGGCTGAAATAAAATATAGGCACATCCTCCTTTTAAAAGATCCAATTTGGGAACAGACAGATTTATTCCCAGAACAATGCATTGGTTTACCAAAACATGTTTGACCTTTCAAAGGACCTCTTTGTGGCATGCTTCCTTAACACATTTTAAAGGACCCTTTTGATTAAAACTCCACTTAGCTCTTCTTTTTCAGAATCTTATCTGCTTAAGCCATATGGAGCACTCCCCCATGGGACCAAGTAACTCCTCTGTTTCACAGGGGAAGACACTAACGCTCAGTTCCGTGACCTGCTCAGGATCCTGGGTAGTAGCAGTCCTGTCTCCTAACTCCTATACCACTGCTCTTGTTCAAGTCCATTATTTCTGCTATTCCAACTTTAAACAATTATTCTGGTGGGATTCTCTTCCATTTAGACCTCACACTATACAGAGACTGTTAAACTGAACCCTGCAAGACACAGCCCTCATGAAATCCAGAGACAGAGACACTTTGCACAGCTGCTTTATAATACTGATGAGGAACACCCAGGTCCATCACGCTGTGAAATGAGAGAGAACAGGCCCTTCAGGCAGGAGCTGGCCACATTCTCTTTCCAGCTCTGTCCCTCAGTACACATTCGCCTTCACCAACTATCTTACCTAACTACGTGTTGGCTTTTTTACCTTGAGTAAAACAGCAGCAGCAAGAAAAAAATATTTACTTCCTCTTCAATGAAAGGAAGAGTACAATGAGATAAACGTAATTGTTCATGTTCCTCAAAACTGAAGCATAAATTATACATGGGGCTGGGCAATTACAACCACCATCCCGGGACCATCCTTCTTTGGGGTTCAGATCCTTTTCAGTATTTACAACCCCTTTGCAATGGAAGGGCACAGTTTTAAGAGATTCACTGATTTGCCTAAAGTCAGAGTTTGACCTGTGTCTCATTTGTTTCTAAATCCTTGTGTAGTCTTCTTCGTATCACATGCTGCTATTCCTAATCACTAGGGACACGTGGAAAAGAAAAGGCTTAATAACTAATGTCAAGTAGGCCAGGATTTTCCTACATCAGCGCTACTGACATTTTGAATGCAATAATTCTTTGTTGTAGGGGGCTGTCCTGTAGGATATTTAGCAGCATCCTTGGATTCTGACCACTAGAGGCCAGTCGCATTCCCCTCTGCCAAGCTGTGACAACCAAAAATATCTCCAAATGCTCCCAGATGTCCCCTACTGAACAAAAGTGCCCCTGGTTGAAAACTACTGTGCTTTACATATAACATACAAATACATGGAAACAACCACCTAAGAAGAGAACTTTACAGAAGGCATAATTCTCTTCAAATATCTGAAAAATTTCCATATAGAAGCAGGAATGGATTTGGCATGCCAGGGAGCAGACCTATACCCAGTGGGTTCAAGTGGGTTCAAGTTAATAATAAAATCAGCTAACATTTATTCTTCCTATGTGCCAGGCACTGTTCAGTACACTTTGAAGTATTATTTCATTTAGTCTTCACAATAACCTTGTAAGGTCAGTAGTACTGGCCCCACTTTACAGGTGAAAAAGCTGAGGCTCAGAAGAGAATAGTTAAAAGAATTTGCCCAAGGACCGAGAGCTAACAGCAAAAGGCAGAACTCGTACTCAAACCAAGGTCCAATACTGAGCCCAAGCTCTTAATTGCCAAGTATTATGACCATGACAAATTAAGGATTTTACCTCAGTAAAATAAAGAAAATAAAGAACTTTTTGACTTAAAAACTGTTTCTTTCATATGGAGATTTCTTAAAGAACTCAAAATAGAACTACCATATGACCCAGCAATTCCACTACTGGGTATCTACCCAGAGGAAAAGACATCACTATACAAAGAAGACACCTGTACTTGTATGTTTATTGCAGCACTATTCACAATACCAAAGTGATGGAACTAACCTAAGTGTCCACCAATGGTTGACTGGATAAAGAAAATGTGGTATATATACACTACGGAATACTACACAGCCATAAAAAAAGAATGAAATCAGGCTGGGGTGATGCATGCCTGTAATCCCAGCACTTTGGGAGGCTGAGGCAGGTGGACTGCTTGAGTCCAGGAGTTCAAGACCAGCCTGGGCAACATAAACAAGACCCCATCTTTACGAAAAACATTTTAAAAATCAACCAGATGCTATGGTACACATCTGTAGTCCCAGCTACTCACGAAGCTAAGGTGAGAGGATCACCTGAGCCCAAGAGGTTGAGGCTACAGTGAGCCATGATCACACCACTGCACTCATG